>NC_134792.1:10950799-11013299 GCF_046742065.1 Oratosquilla oratoria
ACAGTATAATCACATGATGTCACTAGGTATTCAACATATAGAAGTCCGCTTGTGGGTGATGAGACGTCACAAATTGCCATAGCACACTATTGGATGAAGACGCTCGCCACGGGCTTCGAGAACTTCCCGCGGGAAGACTTGGGGTGAGTTGGATACATACCGAGGGTCCAGGCCCGTCTTCGTGGGAGACGCTCAGGGAACGTCTTCACCCAGGACGAAGCCTCTTGACTAACGCCCACGGACGAGGTCGCTCGGAAACGAACTTGGCCTCGCATACTCCCTTTCGGTTTCTCGCTTACCCCGAGGATCTTCACGAAACTAGTGAGAGTGGTAGGCGTACGTTGGACGGAAGCAAGCGTCTCCACACTCATGTTCCTAGACGGCTAGTTGATGCATTTGCCCACCGGGGAGGGTGCATCGGCCGACATCTCAGTGGCTCTGAGTGTGTTGGCGGACGTGGAGTTCGGGGTGGACTGGGACGGGTCTGCCCTTGCTCCCACACAGAGACTTTATTGGCTCGGGATTGAGTGGGACACAGTCAGCGTCCTTCGGGTGCTCCCCTGCGCCAAAAGAGCGTGCTTCTCTCACACGTCTTCCCTCCTTCGGTGGCGGGGGGGGGGGGGGCCTCAACTTCGCGACCCCGGCCCTTCCACTGAGCCGCTTGGGGCGCCGACGGCTGGTACGGGAGGTCGACAGGAGCATACTGCTTCTCCCGCGTGACCTGCCCGGGCCGATACCCTCAGCACTCCACAGGTTGTTGCGTCCCTGGCTTCGGTCGGGGGCCCTACGCCGGTCGCTGGAGTTTCTCCGCACCCACTCTGTGGAGCGGGTGCGGGACCTAGGGACTGGACATCGACGACTCCCTTGGGGACACGGTGTCTCTACCACTCGTTCGCCCCTGTCCCATGTGTCGCCATGGAAACGGCTACCACCCCTCTCATCTCAAAAAAGTGGAGGGGGCAAAGGGCGACCGAGGAGTGGGGAGGGGCCAGGAACCGTTGAACAGGATACAAATTTCGTATAATTTACGCATTGTGTGAACAGTGCAATGTTGTGCATGTCACATTCTTCGGCGTGGGTACTTGACGTTTCTGTCTCCCCTCTACTGAGTGATAAAATGAATAAGTCTCCCATAGGAAAGACACACGTAATAACGGTTTGATTCAGGCTTCACCTCTCCTCCCACCTGTCCTCGTCTCATGCATAGCTTCGCTGTGCAGGTTTCTTTCAGCCGATAATATTTCTTTGTCGCGGCTCGTGCCGCTTAAATTCTTCTTATCGGCTTAAGAAACCTGCACAGATTTAGGGTCCCTCCCTCCTCCCACAGGCGAAGCCTTCATTTCTCATTGAAGTGACGCGACGTCCGGCTCGAGCTAGCCGGGTAAGAAGGGAGGGGATAGGGAGGGGGAGGTGGGGTCGACAATGCGCATGCCTGCACAGAGCCGGGAATTTTAAATTTCCGATGATTTTGGCGGAAAATTCAAACCACACTCAACCTTCGGGAAATGGCCATTAGACCAGGAGTGTGGTATTTGATTATCGCTATAGCTTCGCTGTGCAGGTTTCTTAAGCCGATAAGAAGAATTTAAGCGGCACGAGCCGCGACAAAGAAATATTATTGCTATATTTTAAACATGTCAATATAAGTTTCTTTTAAACTTGTCATTATTTGTAATTCTAAACTTATTATTACGTGTCATTATTAGTACACATTAATAAGATCTTTTAAGTTTCTTCTAAACTTGTCATTATTTTTTATTCTAAACTTTTTATTATTTGTATCATAATATCACATTGCATGAACGTACTTCATTGTACTCCATAATAGGTATCCTGAACATGTTATGGGCTACCCTTCCTCCATGAAGAACAGTTGCAGCAATTCCAGAGGAAGCAAAAATAACGCTATCTTTTCCTTTGATCGAACCGCGTCCAAGAGAACATTCAAAAGGAATGATTTTCCGGTTCCCCCAGGAGCATTTATGAAAAAGCCGTTTACGGGGTATTTGTGTCCATTTAGTACTCTTTCCATTATAGTGTCGTAACAGTATCTCTGTTTCTCGTTCATCAACAGTATCTTTTCCTTCACTTCCTCTGCTAGTTTTGCTTTATCATATGCCTTCTCTCTACGTACAATATTGGTTAACTTTTGCCCGTTTCTTGAAGGAGGTAGACCGTACTGTTCAATCCTGCTTCCGCCACAATTGTATACCTTTTCTTGTATGTCGTCGAGGGCATCACGGTATATTTCGTCGTTATATTCCGTTAACCCTCTACGAAAAAGGTAATCACTCGCGAATAAATCCTTTGTTTCTTCCCATATGTTCCTCTGATCCTCCAGATCTGAAAACACCAACATGCTAGCATATGTTGTTCTCAATATATCCCTGTTGTTGGTATGAGAGATGATTTCCATTATTGTTTTCAACCAAGTTTTTTCATCATTCAGCAAACCCATGGCTTTGACTGCTTCCCTGTATGTGTCGTGTGTGACACCGTCCACTGTCCTGAGGTCTTCGTAGGATGAAGGCCCCTTGACGTGTGTCAATAACACACAGAACTGTTTTGTTCGTTTTGTTTTGTTTGTTTTGCCCTTATCCGTCCGAGAGCCGCTGTCCTAGTTTTTCTTTCTAACCACTTCGAGTTAGCCTTATCATAAATGAAATGGTTAGGAATTTCATGATAATAAAAGGTGGCTGCAAATTCGTTTTCCTTACATAACTTGAAGAATGCTGTAAGTTGAGTATCCTTTGCAGTTTTACGTTGTAAGCTTGCAGCATTTTCGTTCTCCTTGAAAAATATTTCGTTTTCGCAATATCTTCCATGTAGCTTCGTTAGCGTTGACGTACCGAGCATCTTGATAATTTCTTACTTCATTGATGAGTTCGTCGTCTTCTTTTGTTTTTGAATACAGTATACGGTCACAACCCTTGTTCACGTACTTAGTCACGTAAGCTATAGCTTTTATAGAGTTTGAATACTCAACGTTTATGTGGGCGTTATACTTAAGACACAAATACGGATTATACGGCACAACCCAGGAGTTATCCACATTCACAATGTTTCCTTTGACTTTCTTTTCAAAACTATTGCCTCCTTCTCCTATAGCCCTTCTTCTGTACAGTGGGTACCCGTTATTCCCGAATAACAAATTATCCCTACACGGTTTAGGAAATCCCTTGCCACAGCAATTTTTTCCTTGCACAGATTTTGTTTGGCAACACACAAGTGATTCATCGAATCCTTTGCAAGGTCCATGGATCAAACATTTTGTAACTATTTCGAATAATTTCGGTTCTTTGTTTTTGTCTGGTATTTCTGCAGATATTATATTACTAACCAATTCCGCATTTACTGTGTTTTTCATTCATAAGAGAATATGAATATGGGGAAGACCTCTTTTCTGCCATTCTACACTATAAAGATACGCCTTTAATTTTCCGAAAACGCATCTGACTGTCAAGTCATCTATGAGGCTGTCGATTTTCATCTTGAAAATTCTGCTAACTAAATCAGGTCTATCTCCTTTGTTTTTCGACGTGCTTTTGGTTTGTGTTGACGACTCCTCTAGTTCTGTCCATGCTGGATTCATCGTAAACGTCATGAAAAAATCAGGAGAACCGTAATTGGACACGAAAGCAAGCGCATCTTGCTGTCGCTGCTTCATGTATCTTGGCCCTCCCACGTATGTTGGAGGTATGATTATCACTTTGGTTATTTTCAATGAATGCTAACCTCATTGACTCAACTTTTACATAATTGTCAACAACAAATTGCTGGAATAAACGTCGACATTTTGTTACATAATTGAAAATCCCTTCACGTTCCATGTACATCGAAGAGTAAAAGGAAGCAGGGGTCAACCTGTCGTACACCCGCTTTTTACGTCCTTCCTTCTGTGTCAGTTTCAGACTATGTGAATAACCAACGTTTAAAATTAGGTATTAATAACGGATACTGGAAGGCATCATAGAATACGTTTTCGTGGGTAACAATTTTAGTATTATATTTCGTATCTGGTTTGGGAGATTCTATTGTTATTTGCAGATGACGATTTGAAGTATCTAAGTTAACGATGGCTCCAACTGAAGAAGAAGAGGTTGGTAGATGATACACTCCTTTGTGTTCGCGGGTGTATGCCTTCCGCGGACTTCAAAGTTATTGAAACTTCAGGGACTTTTCCATTCTTTTCTACATGGAGTCTTATTAAATCCTTTGCAGTTGCAACTTCTTTCAACATTTTAGAGGTATTTATTATTGGTTGTAAAATAATTGAAACAGAGTCGTACTATTGCTTCGTTATCCTGAAAAGCTTTAAATTCTCGTTTTCGGCGATTTTTAGTTGCTGGATTATCGGTTCTGTCCCTTTTCGATAAATTAGACGCATTCGTTATTTTGCTAGCTCTGAATTTTATTTGTTGGTCGACATCGTGATAGAAATAAAGATCCAGAAAACAGTCGGTTTTCTTTTTCCACAAAACACCCCTTTCATTTTTGAATAATCCAAAAGATGCTTGAAGACGTTCGGGTCTCAAATACCCAATTTTATGGTATATTCTTCCTTGGATCTTATAGCACATAGCTTTATCTGCATCATTTTCTAATCTTCCTGATGTACATAAAGACGTAAAGGAAAACATTAAATTAAAACCCGCTATGTTATTCAAAAACCGCTCAGAGAGCTCCGTTTTACCCTCATAAAGTTGAAGTATGTCTCCATCTTCAATAACTGAAGGGTTAATGGGAGGCACTTGCCCAGAATTACAACATAGAGTCTTGGGTTCTTTTTTCCATAACAATGCCTGGCAGAATTTACATTTGAAGTCGCCGAGTTTTCCGATATAGTGAGGCTTTAACTTTTGATTCGTTACGTGTAGTTCCTTCAAGTTCCCCCATATCGAAATCATCCATTACAGTTTTTTCACTGTCCTCCTTTTGCTTCAATCGTCGCTCTTCTCTATCCTCAATTCTTCGTTGTTTAACTTTCTCAACAACCCTTCATTCTCTATACTAACTTTTAGTTTCCTCACCGCTTTCCGCTTGGCTGTTTCTTCCATTTTCCTCTTTCGCATTTCCTTTTTTCTCAATCTTTTTATTTGTTCCTTTTTCTCATTTTGTATCTTCTCTTCTTCCTTTTGTTTCAGCAACACTTCTTTATGTACCTCTTCTTTGTCTTTTCGTATAGCGTACTTATTTTTCCGTTCAATTCGCTTGAAGTTCTTGAAAAGCATGTCCAAATAATGCATCTGATAAGTTCTGTGATTAGACACACCTCCATTTTTCGTAAAGCTCTTGTAGCCCGCTAAATAGTGCTTCAGAAAATTACCAGAAACACTATCCACTATTTCACCATCAAATAATGGCAAACCATCAAATATTTCATCACAATACGTAAAATCATCGGATTCTCGTATTGTGATATTGAACTTCAATATCTTACGATGAAACTCCTTCACGGATTCGTTAAGAGAAAAGGACTTTTTGGTACCATAAAGGTCCGGAAAGTTTTTGCTATGCTCTTCCCTTAATGTGTTTAGTGTTTTAAGGTCCTTTGATACCTCACTTTTAGATACATTCTTCGTATCAGTCACCCACTTCCAAAAGTGACGTTGGCGCTTCTTCCTAGCTGCTGCGTCGTCTGGCATCTTACACCCATGGTAATTCGCCAAAGGTATGGAGCAAAGCTTTACATGAGGTAGCGCTGCGCGTGTCACAGAATTACCATGTACCGCCGGTGGTCGATCACGGTTTTGAAATAATCTTTTTATTAGTTAGTAGAAGTAGATTAATCAATTTTTCATGCTGATTTCAAATATGCAATTATTTTTTCTGTATCATCGACCGTTATAGAAATACATATAATTTCAATGTTACCATGTATATTTTGGAATTGTTATGTGGTCTGCTACTAAATGTTTATCTAATTTTCTCTTTCAGATCAATGACTGAACTATTTACCTGTTAAGATGGCTACTAGAGGATGTGAAAATTCTCCTGATACATTTTGCTATGTGTGTGGTTATTATATTGGGAAAAAACAAGTACTACATAAGATCGTGAGAGGTGCTAAAGTGTGGATAGCGTACAGACTCTATTTCGGAATGCCCATGGGTGACCAGGACAAGCCATGGGCACCTCATGTGATATGTGGAAGCTGCCGATCTACTCTAGAAGGATGGCTGAGAGGTATAGGAAGGGCAATGCCTTTTGCCATTCCTAGAATATGGAGAGAGCCGAAGAACCATCACGACGACTGCTACTTTTGTATGATTGATGTGACGAAGTACAGGAAAGTGAAAGGAAGACAAGCTCTGCAGTATCCAGACATACCATCATCTTGAGCACCTGTCCCACATGATGATAGCTTACCAGTACCACAACCACCAGAAAATGCAAGTTTATTTTTATCATACTCTCTTTACTTTTAATTAACTTCAATATTAAGTACTTAATATACATTCACTTTCCTAAAGATATATGGAATACTAATGCTATTCGTCTTTGTTGAAGTTGCTATATTTAGTTATTTCTTTCTTTCCAGATGGAAGATGCAATGGAAATTTTATCTGAAGGGTCAGCAGGTAGCAGCAGCCATGAAATGGGAGACGAAGATTTCGCACCAAGAACGACTTCGGAGCCTCACTTTCCAAGTCAGAGTGAGCTAGATGACTTAATCAGAGACTTAGGTCTTACTAAGTCAGGAGCTGAGCTTCTTACATCAAGGATGAAAGAATGGAATCTACTAGGAGAAGACTGCAGGACATCTGTGTACCGGAAACGACATGAAGAATTTAAAATTTACTATGACTTTAGTGATGATATGTGTTATTGTAAGGATGTTACTGGTTTGTTTACAGCCCTTGGACTCGAACATGATCCTGCAGAATGGCGACTGTTGATAGATAGCTCAACACGAAGTCTCAAAGCAGTATTGCTCCACAATGGAAATAAAAACCCATCTTTGCCTCTTGCACACTCAGTACAGAAGAAAGAAAACTATCATAATGTCAAACAGCTTCTTGAAAAAATCAATTATGCTGAATTCAAATGGGATGTTTGTGGTGATTTCAAGATGCTAGCCTTTTTGCTTGGCTTACAAGGGGGATACACAAAGTATTCCTGTTTTCTTTGTTTATGGGACAGCAGGGCTGATGATGATCATTATAATAAAGTTTATTGGCCCCCAAGAGTTGAACTGCAGCCAGGAATGTTAAATGTTCTCAGACAGCCTCTAGTAGATTCGAATTTTTTTTTATTACCCCCACTTCATATCAAGCTAGGGTTAATTAAACAGTTTGTGAAGGCTTTGGATTTTGGAGGCGAAACTTTCCAAGAAATTTGTCTCATGTTTCCCAAGCTATCTGAGGCTAAGCTCAAGGGTGGTATATTTGTTGGACCCCAGGTAAACAAAATGTTGAAGTCGGAGAAACTGGAAAGAGCGATGACGAAAGTTGAAAGAGAAGCTTGGTGTTCATTTCGTGATGTAGTTCGTGGATTCCTAGGAAATCACAAGGACCCTAATTATAAACAAATAGTGGCAAAGCTTATTGAGAACTTCCGGAAACTTGGTTGTCGTATGTCCTTGAAGATACATTTCTTGCATTCTCACCTAGATTTCTTCCCCGAAAACTTGGGGGCTGTCAGTGAGGAGCATGGCGAGAGATTTCATCAGGATATCGCAACTATGGAAAGAAGATATCAAGGACGATGGAATACTGCTATGATGGGAGATTACATATGGTCACTAGTCAGAAAAGACGAAAGCATGCATTCTAGAAAATCTCGATCGTCAAAGCACTTCTAATCATGAGAAGTCATCAAAACACTTGCAGTGCAAAGTTGTGTTGTTTATTTTGTTCTTACTAATATTGTAGCTCTTAAATACACTTCATATTATGAAAAAAATACTAGATGTTGTATAATTATCCTTAGAATGCTAAAGTAGATTGAATCAGTTAACTACTGTAGAGAAAGGTTGCGTATATAACAATAAAATATAAAATCAAGAATAAATAAAGAAATATCGATGTTACGTCAAACCTAATGTGATATTTGGATTCAGTGACACGAAATACATATATAAACATGAAAAAATACAAATAAACAAAACATGTGTTACATTGTGTAATCAGAAGTTTACAATACACTAATAATGAGAGATTTAGTATTATTAATAATTTAATTTAGTATTATTAATAATATTATTAATAATACCTTCTAAACTTGTCAAAGTTACATGCATAAACTTACCTCTCATTATTAGTATATTGTAAACTTCTGATTATAATTATTATTAGCACACATTAAAGTTATTATTAATAATACCTTCTAAACTTATCAAAGTTACATGAATTATTAATATACCTTTTAAACTTTTCATTATTAGTATATTTTAAATTTTTCATTATTAGTACACATTAAAGTCATTATTAGTACACATTAAAGTCATTATTTGTCTTTCCATTATTAGTACACATAAAAGTTATCATTTACTGTACCTTGCATTATAAGTATATTGTAAACTTCACATTAAAACTATTATTAATAATACCTTCTAAACTTGTCAAAGTTGAAGTTTATATATATTTTTAAACTTGACATTATTGTTACATTACAAACTTGCCATTATTAGGATATTCTAAATTTGTCATTATTAGTGCATATTAAAGTTATCATACAATAGTACCTTCTGAACTTGTCATTATTAGTATATTCTAAACTTGTTATTACTAGTATCCATTAAAGTTATCATTAATAATACCTTCTATATAATTATAATATTATAAATTTGTCCTTATTAACAGACATTATTAGGATATTCTATAGTTGTCATTATTGGTATTTTCTAAACTTGTTATTAGTACAAATTAAATCGATAATGAATTCCTTCTAAACTTCTGATTATTTGTATGTTTTAATTGTCATTATTAGTGTATTCTAAATTATTCAATATTAGTACATATCAAAGTTATTTAATAGAACCTTCTAAAATTGTCGTTATTATAACATCAAAGTTATTATACATATAATTTTCTAAAATTTTATTACTATTACACATTATATTTATCATTAATAGACAATATTCATTATTAATAGTTCCGACTGAATATGTTATTATTAGTATATTTAAACTTGTTATTATTAGTGCATATTAAAAGTATATTTCAAAACGTGTCATTACTAATATTTTGTAAATTGTTCATTATTAGTAAAGTAATTATTAGTACACATTAAAGATTTTACTAATAGTACCTGCTAAACGTTATACGTTTTTTCTAAACTTCCCAATTATATTATAAATTAAAATTTTCATTAATATGTAAAGTTGTCATATTCTAAACTTTTCATTATCATTTCGCATAGAATTATCTTTAATAGTGCCTTCCAAAACCATCATTATTAGTATATTCTAAACTTCTCATTGATAGTATATACTAAACTTTCATTTAAGGTATCTTCCTAACTTTTCATTATTTGGCTATTATGAACATCTCCTTATTAGAACACATTAAAATTATCGTTCTTAAAATATTCTAACCTTGTCACCAATTGTATATTTTGAATTTGTGATTATTAGAACAAATTAAATATTTCATTAATAGATCCGCCTAAGCATGTCATTCTTAGTATATTCTAAACTTCTCCTTAAAGTTATATTTGATCGTACCTTCTAAACTTGTCATTATTAGTATATTCTAAACATGTTATTAGTGTACATTAAAGTCATCGTTAATAGTAACTTCTAAACATGGCATTATTAGTATTATTTATTCATAGAACGGTCATTATTAGTATGTTCTAAACTTGTCCTTATTAGTTCAAATTAGTTATATCTGATAGCACTTGCCATTGTTAGTATATTCTAAATTTTTCATTATTATTTCACATTAAAGTTTTCATTTATAGTACCTTCTAAACTTCTCTATGTTAGTATATTCTAAACATGTCATTATTAGTATATTGTAAACTTGTCATTTTTAGAACACCTTATGGCTATCAGTAATAGTTCCTTCTATACTTGTTACTATTTGTATATTCTAAACTTATCATAATTAGTAGACAGGAAACTTTCATTATTAAAAAGTTAAAAACTTTAATATGTATTATTAATGAAAAGTTTATCATATAATTATATTATATGATAAACTTTTAGTTAATAATACAAATTAAAGTTTTTGTTATTAGTACCTTCTAAACTTATCATTATTGGTATATTCTAAAATTCTCATTATTAGCACTCATTAACAGTGGCTTCTGAACATATGTATTAGTATATTCTAAGCTTGTCATTTTTAGACTACATTAGATTTATCATTAATAGTATCTTCTAAACTTGTCATTATTAGTATATAATAAAGCTGCCATTATTACTATATTCGTTCGTATATTCATTTTATTATTAAAGTTATCATAAATATTTCCTACTAAACTTGTCATCATTAGTATATTCTAAACATATCATTATAAGCACACATTAAAGTTGTTATTATTACTGTAGTATATTTTAAACTTGTCATTATTAGCCACATTAAAGTTATCTTAATAGTACCTTCTATATATGTCATTAACCTAAATGTGTCTATATGTCATTAATATAAACTTGTCATTATAAGTACATATTAAAGTTACTAAAATTTTCATTATTAGGATAATTTAGACATTTCATTCTCAATAAAGATCGGGAAGGTACTATTAATGATAACTTTAATGTGTACCAAGAATGAGATGTTTAGAATATACTAAAAATGACAATATTAGAAGGAACTATTAATGATAACTAATGATAGCTTAGTAATAATGACAAGTTTAGAATATACTAATAATGAGAGTTTAGAAAGTGCTATTAATGAAAAATTTACAATGTACTAATACTGAGAAGTTTATGATATACAAATAATAAAAAGATTAGAATAAAAAATAATGACAAGTTTAGAAGAAACTAATATTGACATGTTTAAAATATAGCAACAGTAATATGCTTAAAAGATCCTATTAATGATAACTTTAATGTGTACTAATAATGACACGTAATAATAAGAAGTTTAGAATAAAAAATAATGACAAGTTTAGAAGAAACTAATATTGACATGTTTGAAATATAGCAATAATGATAAGTTTAAAAGTGCCTATTAATGATAACTTTAAGGTGTACTAATAATGACACGTTAGATAAGCTAATGCACTTTTGATTTTTTATTCAATTTCATATGCGTAATATAATTAAACACGCACGATATATTCTTGGTTATTGTAATAATATAATGTATACATCATTCTATCTAACCTATTATTACGATGAAATTAAAATGAGAAAAATAGTTTTTTTTTTTGTAACTAATTCTAAAGGTTACGCAAGGGTAAAAAGGTTGAGAAACGCTGCACTAGAGTGTTCATTTTTTCTTCCAACTGTATAAGTATTGCATAACTTCTTTGTCAAGTCTTGTAATCGCCGAATGGAAGGCGACCTACCAAACCTTCTCTTCCAGCATCTTCGGTTCTATTTTCTCTCAATCTGCATTGGAGTATATTTGTTCAAAAATCGTTTTATGCCTATACTCTTCAGAGGTTTTGATTTGGCATGTTCCAGTTTGCCCACAACTAGCCTGTGGTCTGAACTGCATGACATCAATATTATGTTTTTTACATCTCTGAACAATCTTATGTGATTTAAGGTGAATTATGGGCTTGTCGGTGTATTTTTGCTGTATGCTTTTCTACCCGTACCAAATCCTTTGCGATCTTTTTCAATATATCCATTCAGATAACCCATGATAACTACATTTTCGGCGTATGGTAAGTCGTTCCTAACATTCTGGAGTACTACATTCATAGAGTACTTCTTCATTACAATATTGTAAACTTGTGATTATTAGTACATATTAAAGTTATCATTAATAGTTCCCTTAAACTTGTCATTATTAGTATATTCCAAACATTATTTATATGAAGACATTAAAATTTTTATTTAAAGTACATTCTAAATTTGTCTTTATTAGTACGTTCTAAACTTGTCATTATTAGTACAAATTATAGTTATCATATATAGAACTTTCTAAAGTTGTCATTTTAGTAATTTCTAAACTTGTCATTATTAATATATTCTCAACATTAAAGTATTAATATCATCTAAGCATATCATTAGTATACTCTAAACATGTCATTATTCTAATCTTGTCCTTCTTGGTATATTCTAAGCTCGTTATTATTAGTACATACTAAATTTATCATTAATAATACCTTCTAAATTTGTTATTATTAGTGTATTCTAATCATGATATTATGAGCATATTCTAGATTTGTCATTATTGGTACACATTAGTTATCATTAACAATACTTTCTAAAGTTGTCACTGTTCGTAAATTCGAAACATATCATTATTAGTAAATACTAAACATATCTTTCTTGTTATTCTAAACTTTATTAGTATATATTAGAATGATTATTACTAGGACCTTCTATACTTATCATTATTAGTATATTCTAAACTTGGTAATAATAATATATACCGAGTTTACCATTATTCTAAACTTGTCATTATTAGTCTATTCTAAACTTATGAGTATTAGCACAAATTAAAGTTATCATTTGTAGTGTCTTCTAAACATGTCATTGTTAGTATATTGAAAACTTATATCATACTTGTCATTAATAGCAACTTTTAATTTGCTAATATTAGTATTTTCTAAACTTTGCATTATCAATATCTTTCAAACTTGTCATTATTACTACATATTAACGTCATCATTAATATAACATGTCATTATTATAATACTGTAAACTTGTGATTATTATAAACTTGTTCTTCGGATATTCTAAACTTTCATTATTAGTATATTCTAAACTTGTTATTATTAGTATATTCTAAACTCATTATTATTATTATAATCTAAACTTGTCATTATTGGATTAGTACACCTTAAACTTGTATTCATTAATACAAATTAAAGTTATGATTATTAGTACCTTGTAAACTTATATGCTAAGCTTGTCATTATTAGTACAAAATAAAGTTATCATTAGTAGAACCTTCTAAACTTATCGTTATTAGTATATTCCACACTTGTCATTATTTCTAAACATTAAAGTTACCTTTAACAGTATCTTCTAAACTTGTCAATCTTAGTATATTCTAAATGTCATTGTAAGTATATTCTAAACCTGTGATTATTAGTACATATTAAAGTTATCATATCATGTCATTATTATCATAATTTAAGCTAGTATATTCTAAACACATCATTATTAGTATATTCAAAACTCGTCATTATTAGTCAACTTATCATTAATAGTATATTCGTGAGGCATCATCGCTGATAGGGCATCGCCCTACCTGGTGTATGGTGGTGGTGAGAAAGTATAATCTAAGCTTTATTATTAGTATATTCCAAATTTGCCATTATTAGTACACATTAAATTGATCATTAAGAGTACCTTCTAATCTTATCATTATTAGTATATCCTAAATTCTAAATTTGTCATTATTAGTACATATAATAGTTAACAATTATAGTAACTTCTCAACTTGTTATTATTAGCATATTCTAAACTTGTCTTAACTAGTATATTATAAACTTTCATTAACAGTAACTTCTAAACTTCTTATTATTACGTGCCATTATTAGTACACATTAAAGTTATCATTTAATAGTATCTTTTAAACATATCACTATTGCTATATTTTAAACATGTCAATATTTGTTTCTTCTAAACTTGTCATTATTTTCTATTCTAAACTTTTTATTATTTGTATATTATAAACTCTTCAGTTATCATTAATAGTACTTTCTAAACTTTCATTAATAGTATATTCTAAACTTGTCATTATTACTAAACTTTATTGGTACACATTAAAGTTATCATTAATAGTACCTACCCGGCGTTTATTTGTATATCCTAAACTTAATGTTAGTATACTCTAAATATGTAATTATTAGTTCACTTTAAAGATACTATTAATAGTACCTTTAACCTGTCTAGTACACATTACTAGTTCATATTAAAGTTATCATTAAAAGTACATTCTAAAATTGTCAATATTAGCTTATTCTAAACTTCTTATTATTGGTATATTCTAAACTTTTCATTTTCAGAACACATTAAAGTTATTATTAATAGCTTATAAATTTGTATTTGTATTTGTAATTGTATTTGTATTTGTATTTGTATTTGTCTTGTAGTTTTTGTATGTTTGTATTTTTTTTTAATTTTTGTATTTTGTAGTTTTTGTATTTGTTTGTATTTATTAGTATAACATTAACGTTGAAAATATTTTCCAAACTTTTCATTATAAACTTGTCAATGATAGTACCTTCTAAGCTTCTCATTATTACCATATTCTAAACTTATCATTAAAGATCTTAATAGTACATTCTAAACTTATCATTACCATATTCTAAACTTTTTATTATTAGTACACATTAAATTTATTAGTTAGAGTGCATTCTAAAATTGTCTTTATTAGTATATCACAAACTTGCTTATTATTAGTACAAATTAAAGTTATATTCTAATCTTTCCATTATTAGTACACATACCTGTGACTTCTAAACCTCTTTTTATTAGTATATTGCAAACTTCTGATTATTAGTACACATTAAACTTGTCAAAGTTAAATGCATTATTAATATATCTTTTAAACTAGTCATTATTAGTATATTACAAACTTACCGTTATTAGTATATTAAAAAAAATCATTATTAGTACATATTAAAGTCATTGTTGGTATATAATAAAAATCATCATTAACTGTATCTTGCATTTTAAGTATATTGTAAACTTGTCACATTAGATCTATTATTAATAATACCTTCTAAACTTGACTTTATTTGTATATTACAAAATTGCCATTACTAGCATATTCTAAATTTGCCAGGATTAATGTACATTAAAGTTATCATGCAATAGTACCTTCTAAACTTGTCATTGTTACTATATTCTAAACTTGGTATTACTAGTACACATTAAATTTATCATTAATAATACCTTCTAGACTTGTCATAATTAGAATACTCTAAATTTGTCCTTATTAATACATATTATGATAATATTCTATAGTTGTCATTGCTAGTCTATTATAAACTTATCATTATTAGTACAAATCAAATCATTCAATATTAGTACATATCAAAGTTATTTAATAGAACCTTCTAAAATTGTCATTATTAAAACATATTAAAGTTATTATAAATATAATTTTCTAAAGTTTGATTATTAGTACACATTGTATATATCATTAATAGTGCTATCGACAATATTCATTATTAATATTTTCTAACCTTCTGATATTAAAGTTATCAATAGTTCCGACTGAACATATTCTTAGTATATTCTAAACTTGTTACTATTAGTGCATATAAGTATTAAAGTTATTATTAAATGTATATTCTAAACATGTCATTACTAGTATTTTGTAAAATTTTCACTATTAGTACTAATTAGAGTAATTATTAATACACATTAAAGATTTTACTAATAATACCTGGTAAACGCTATACGTTTTTTCTAAAATTTCCATTTCATTGTAAATTAAATTTTTCATTAACATGTAAACTTGTCATATTCTAAACTTTTCATTATCATTTCGCATAGATTTTATCTTTAATAGTGCTTTCCAAACTTGTCATTATTAGTATATTCTAAAGTTTTCATTAATAGTATATAAACTTATCACTATTAGTATATAAATCTTATCACTTATATCTATTTAAATCTTATCACTTATTAGTATATAAACTTATCACTATTAATGGACATTAGAGATATCTTTAATAGTATCTTCTAAAGTTGCCATTATTAGTATATTCCAAGCTTGTCGTTATTAGTACAAGTTAACGTTATCAGTTATAGTACCTTCGAAACTTACCCTTATTAGTATATAGTACCTTGTTTATATTAGTACACATTAAAGTTATCATTAATAGTACCTTCTAAAAGTTGTCATTAAGGTACCCCCTGAACTTATCTTTACTTGTATATTACAAAAATGCTACTTTAGTATATTCTAAACTTGTCATTATCACCTCATTAGCACCTTTTAAAATCGTCATTATTATTATTATATTAAACTTGTCATTATCAGTATATTCTAAACTTATCTTCTAAAGTTTTCTTCTAAAAATGCCATTTATATATATTCTAAACTTTTCAACATTAGTACACATTAATTTATTTTATTGTGATTATTAGAATATCATAATCTTGACAGTGTTAGTACACATTGAAGTTATCATTAATAGGAGTTTCTTAACTTTTTATTAGTATATTCTACACGTCATTATTAGTACACATTAAAGCTATACATTTTTAGTATAATTTAAACTTCTCATTATTGGTGTTTTCTAAATTTGTCATTATTGGATTACATTAAATTTTACAGTAAAAGTACTTTCTGAACTTGTCATTATTACTGTATATTAGCACCTTCTAAAATCTTTATTATTATTATTATATTAAATTTGTCATTATCAGTATATTCTAAACCTATCTCCTAAAGTTTTCTTCTAAACATGCCATTTTTATATATTCTAAACTTTTTAACATTAGTACACATTGATTTATTTTATTGTGATTATTAGCATATCATAATCTTGACAGTATTAGTACACATTGAAGTTATCATTAATAGTAGTTTCTTAATTTTTTATTATTATATTCTAAGCTTGTCATCATTTGCCATTTGCCATATAAGTTATCATTAATAGTACCATCTAAACATCTCATTTTTAGAATAATTTAAACTTTTCATTAATGGTGTTTTCTAAATTTGTCATTATTGGATTACATTAAATTTTACAGTAATAGTACTTTCTGAACTTGTCATTATTACTGTATTTAAACTTGTCATTATTAGTACACATTAAAGTTATCATTAATAGTACCTCATAAACTTGTCTTTGTAACTAGACATTAAAGTTATCATTAATAATACCTCATTAAATTTGTCATTTAAGTACACATTCAGCTATCATAAGTATATTTCAAACGTGTCATTACTAATAGTTTGTAAATTGTTCATTATTAGTACTCATTAAAGTAATTATTAGTACACATTAAAGATTTTACTAATAGTACCTGCTAAACGTTATACGTTTTTTTCTAAACTTCCCAATTATATTATAAATTAATATTTTCATTAATATGTAAAGTTGTCGTATTCTAAACTTTTCATTATCATTTCGCATAGAATTTATCTTTAATAGTGCCTTCCAAAACCATCATTATTAGTATATTCTAAACTTCTCATTGATAGTATATACTAAACTTTCATTTAAGGTATCTTCCTAACTTTTCATTATTTGGCTATTATGAACATCTCCTTATTAGAACACATTAAAATTATCGTTCTTAAAATATTCTAACTTTGTCACCAATTGTATATTTTGAATTTGTGATTATTAGAACAAATTAAATATTTCATTAATAGATCCGCCTAAGCATGTCATTCTTAGTATATTCTAAACTTCTCCTTAAAGTTATAGTTGATTGTACCTTCTAAACTTGTCATTATTAGTATATTCTAAACATGTTATTAGTGTACATTAAAGTCATCGTTAATAGTAACTTCTAAACATGGCATTATTAGTATTATTTATTCATAGAACGGTCATTATTAGTATGTTCTAAACTTGTCCTTATTAGTTCAAATTAGTTATATCTGATAGCACTTGCCATTGTTAGTATATCCTAAACTTTTCATTATTATTTCACATTAAAGTTTTCATTAATAGTACCTTCTAAACTTCTCTATGTTAGTATATTCTAAACATGTCATTATTAGTATATTATAAACTTGTCAGTTTTAGAACACCTTATGGCTATCAGTAATAGTTCCTTCTATACTTGTTACTATTTGTATATTCTAAACTTATCATAATTAGTAGACAGGAAACTTTCATTATTAAAAAGTTAAAAACTTTAATATGTATTATTAATGAAAAGTTTATCATATAATTATATTATATGATAAACTTTTAGTTAATAATACAAATTAAAGTTTTTGTTATTAGTACCTTCTAAACTTATCATTATTGGTATATTCTAAAATTCTCATTATTAGCACTCATTAACAGTGGCTTCTGAACCTATGTATTAGTATATTCTAAGCTTGTCATTTTTAGAACACATTAGATTTATCATTAATAGTACCTTCTAAACTTGTCATTATTAGTATATTATAAAGCTGCCATTATTACTATATTCGTTCGTATATTCATTTTATTATTAAAGTTATCATAAATATTTCCTACTAAACTTGTCATCATTAGTATATTCTAAACATATCATTATAAGCACACATTAAAGTTGTTATTATTACTGTAGTATATTTTAAACTTGTCATTATTAGCCACATTAAAGTTATCTTAATAGTACCTTCTATATATGTCGTTAATCTAAACTTGTATATGTCTAAATGTCTGTATATGTCATTAATATAAACTTGTCATTATAAGTACACATTAAAGTTACTAAAATTTTCATTATTAGGATAATTTAGACTTTTCATTCTCAGTATATCAATAACATTACCTTGTAAAGTTGAATAATTAGAGCATTTTCATGTTGTCATTATTTGTATATTCCAAACTTGTCATTATTAGTGTATTCTTAGCTTGTCATTTTTAGTATACATTAAAGTTATAGTGTCTATTACCTTCCAAAATTATCATTATTTGTATATTCTGAAAGTGTCATTATTCTAAATTTGTCATTATTAGTACACAATTTTATCTAATAGAACCTTCTAAACTTGTCAATATTAGTATACAACAATTAAAAGTTAATAGTTATTTAATAGAGTTTTTTAACTATTTCGTCAAAAATATCATTAATAGTTTCTAAGCTTGACATTATTAGTATATTCTAAACTTGTCATTATTTGTACTAGTACATATCAAAGTTATCATTAATAGCACCTTCTAAATTTGTCCTTTTTAGTATGTTCTAAACTTATTATAAGTATATTCTAAACTTGTCTTTATTAGCATTGTTTAGTATATTCTGAATTTGTAATTATTAACTTATTGTAATTTTGTTATTTTTTGTATATTTTAAACTTGTTATTAGTATGTTCTAAAATGATCATTATTAGTATATCTAAACTTCTCATTATTATTAAACATTAATATCATTATCAATACTACCTTCTAAACTTGTCAATAATAGTATATTCCTAATTTTTCATTATTAGTACACATTAAAATTGTCATTAATAGTACCTAATATACATGTTCTAATTATTAGGTTCTAAATTTGTTATATTCATCACATTATGAACTTGTCTATTAATACACATTTATCATTAATGGTTACTTATGAACTTTTCATTATTTGTATATATTAAAGTTGTCATTGTATGTATATCCTAAACTTGTTATTATAAGTACTCATTAAAGTTATCAATAATACATCCTAAACTTGTCATTATTTGTATATTCTAGACTTGTCTGTTAATTAGAATTTTAGAATATATTAAGAATGACAAGTTTAGAATATACTAATAATGACAAGTTCAAAATATACTAATAATGACAAATTTAGAAGGTATCATTAATGCTAATTTTAATGTGTACTAATAATGAAACGTCTAGGTATACTAGTAATGAGAAGTTGAGAATATAGAAATACCCACGAGTTTCCAATATACTACTAATGACTAGTTTAATATAAACTAAAATGATAATAATAGCATTTTTGTAATGTACAGATAAAGATAAGTTCAGAAGGTACCTTAATGACAACTTTTATAAGGTACCGTTAACGATGACTTAAATGTGTACTAATATACACAAAGTACAATATATTAATAAGGGTAAGTTTAGAGGGTACTATAATTGATAACGTTAATTTGTACTAATAATGACAAGCTTAGCTTAATAACGACAAGCTAATAATGACAACTTTAGAAGGTACTATTAATGGAAACTTTAATGTCTATTAATAGTGATAAGTTTAATATATACTGTCAATGAGAAGTTTAGAATATACTAATAATGACAAGTTTGGAAGACACTATTAAAGATAAATTCTATGTGAAATGCTAATGAAAAGTTTAGAATATGACAAGTTTACTTATGAATGAAAATTTTGATTTATAATACAAATGGGAAATTTAGAAAAAACGTATAACGTTTAGCAGGTACTATTACTAAAATCTTTAATGTGTACTAACACAAAAAATGAGAAGTTTAGAAGGAATTCATTATCGATTTAATTTGTACTAATAATGGCAAGTTTAGAAAATACTAATAATGACAACTCAAGAATATCCTAATAATGTGTATCAATAAGGACAAATTTATAATATACTAATAATGACAAGTTCAGAAGGCCCTATTGTATGATAACTTTAATGTGCACTAATAATGACAAATTTAGAATATGCTAATAATGGCAAGTTAAGAATAATGTCAAGTTTAAAAAATATATAAACATAAACTTTGACAAGTTATTGTAACTATCATTAATGTGTTTTAATGTGTACTAATTATGAGAAGTTTACAATATACTTATAATACAAGGTACAGTAAATGATAACTTTTATGTGTACTAACAATGACTTTAATGTGTATTAATAATAATGGTAAGTTTGTAATATACTAATAATGAAAATTTTAAAAGGTAAATTAATAATGCATGTAACTTTGACAAGTATAGAAGGTATTATTAATAATAACTTTAATGTATACATAACTTTACAATATACTAATAATGAGAGATTTAGAAGGTATTATTAATAATAACTTTAATGTGTACTAATAATCAGAAGTTTACAATATACTAATAATGAGAGATTTAGAAGATACAGGTATGTGTACTAATAATGGAAAGATTAGAATATACCAATAATTACAAATTTAAAATGTACTGTTCAAGATAATTTTAATTTGTACTAATAAAATCAAGTTTGTAATATATTAATAAAGACAAGTTTAGAATGCACTCTAACTGATAAATTTAATATGTACTAATAATAAAAAGTTTAGAATATGGTAATGATAACAAGTTTAGAAGATACTATTTATATCTTTAATGTGTACTAATAGTGACATGTTTAGAATATAGTAATGAGAAATTTAGAAGGTATTATTGACAAGTTTAGAATGTACTAATATTGAAAAGTTTGGAAAATATTATTAATGATAGTAACTTTAATGTGTTCTCAAAATGAAAAGTTTAGAATATACTAATAATAAGAAGTTTAGAATAAGCTAATAATGACAATTTTAGAATGTACTTCTAATGATAACTTTAATGTGTACTAGTAATGTCAGGTAAAAGGTACTAATAATAGTATCTTTAAAATGAACTAATAATTACTAATAATAAGTTTAGGATTTACAAATAAAGGTCGGGAAGGTACTATTGATGATAACTTTAATGTGTACCAAGAATGAGATGCTTAGAATATACTAAAAATGACAATATTAGAAGGAACTATCAATGATAACTAATGATAGCTTAGTAATAATGACAAGTTTAGAATATACTAATAATGACAAGTTTAGAAAGTGCTATTAATGATAAATTTACAATGTACTAATACTGAGAAGTTTATGATATACAAATAATAAAAAATTTAAAATAAAAAATAATGACAAGTTTAGAAGAAACTAACATTGACATATTTAAAATATAGCAATAGTGATATACTTAAAAGATCCTATTAATGATAACTTTAATGTGTACTAATAATGACAGGTAATAATAAGTTTAGAATAAAAAATAATGACAAGTTTAGAAGAAACTAATATTGACATGTTTAAAATATAGCAATAATGATAAGTTTAAAAATGCCAATTAATGATAACTTTAAGGTGTACTAATAATGACATGTTAGATAAGCTAATGCACTTTTGATTTTTTATTCAATTTCATATACGTAATATAATTAAACATGCACGATATATTCTTGGTTATTGTAATAATGTAATGTATACATCATTCTATCTAACCTATTATTACGATGATATTAAAATGAGAGAGATAGTTGTTGTTTTTTTGTTGTAATTTATTCTAAAGGTTACGCCGAATGGAAGGCGACCAACCAAACCTTCTCTTCCAGCATCTTCGGTTCTATTTTATCTCAATCTGCATTGGAATATATTTGTTCAAAAATCATTTTATGCCTATACTCTTCAGAGGTTTTGATTTGGCATGTTCCAGTTTGCCCACAAACAGCCTGTGGTCTGAACTGCATGACATCAATATTATGTTTTTTTACATCTCTGAACAATCTTATGTGATTTAAGGTGAATTATGGGCTTGTCGGTGTATTTTTGCTGTATGCTTTTCTACCCATACGAAATCCTTTGCGATCTTTTTCAATGTGTCCATTCAGATAACCCATGATAACTACATTTTCGGCGTATGGTAAGTAGTTCTTAACATTCTGGAGGGATTCATAGAGTACTTCTTCATTACAATATTGTAAACTTGTGATTATTAGTACATATTAAAGTTATCATTAATAGTGCATTTAAACTTGTCATTATTAGTATATTCTAAACATTAGTTATATGAAGACATTAAACTTTTTATTTAAAGTACATTCTAAATTTGTCTTTATTAGTACGTTCTAAACTTGTCATTATTAGTACAATTATAGTTATCATATATAGAACTTTCTAAATTTGTCATTTTAGTAATTTCTAAACTTGTCATTATTAATATATTCTAAACATTAAAGTTATAAATATCATCTAAGCATATCATTAGTATACTCTAAACATGTCATTATTCTAATCTTGTCATTCTTAGTATATTCTAAGCTCGTTACTAAATTTATCATTAATAATACCTTCTAAATTTGTTATTATTAGTGTATTCTAATCATGACATTATGAGCATATTCTAGATTTGTCATTATTGGTACACATTAGTTATCATTAACAATACTTTCTAAAGTTGTCACTGCTCGTAAATTCGAAACATATCATTATTAGTAAATGCTAAACATATCTTTCTTGTTATTCTAAACTTTATTAATATACATTAAAATGATCATTACTAGGACCTTCTATACTTATCATTATTAGTATATTCTAAACTTGGTAATAATATTATATACCGAGTTTACCATTATTCTAAACTTGTCATTATTAGTCTATTCTAAACTTATGAGTATTAGTACACATTAAAGTTATTATTTGTAGTGTCTTCTAAACATGTCATTGTTAGTATATTGAAAACTTGTATCATACTTGTTATTAATAGCAACTTCTAATTTGCTAATATTAGTATTTTCTAAACTTTGCATTATTGATAAATTTCAAACTTGTCATTATTACTACATATTAACGTCATCATTAATATAATATGTCATTATCAAAATACTGTAAACTTGTGATTATTAGTACACATTAAAGTTATAATATTTCTTTGTCGCGGCTCGTGCCGCTTAAATTCTTCTTATCGGCTTAAGAAACCTGCACAGCGAAGCTATAGCGATAATCCTATACCACACTCCTGGTCATATGGCCAATTCCTGAAGGTTGAGTGTGGTTGAATTTTCCGCCAAAATCATCGGAAATTTAAAATTCCCGGCTCTGTGCAGGCATGCGCATTGTCGACCCCACCTCCCCCTCTCTACCCCTCCCTTCTTACCGGGCTGCCCGGCTTGCGGAGCTCACTTCAATGAGAAATGAAGGCTTCGCCTGTGGGAGGAGGGAGGGACCCTAAATCTGTGCAGGTTTCTTAAGCCGATAAGAAGAATTTCAGCGGCACGAGCCGCGACAAAGAAATATTATCGGCTGAAAGAAACCTGCACAGCGAAGCTATGCATGAGACGAGGACAGGTGGGAGGAGAGGTGAAGCCTGATTCAAACCGTTATTACGTGTGTCTTTCCTATGGGAGACTTATTCATTTTATCACTCAGTAGAGGGGAGAAAGAAACGTCAAGTACCCACGCCGAAGAATGTGACATGCACAACATTGCAATGTTCACACGATGCGTAAATTATACAAAATTCGTATCCTGTTCAGCGGTTAATGGCCCCTCCCCACTCCTCGATCGCCCTTTGCCCCCTCCACCTTTTTTTTTTTTTTTTTTTTATGAGATGATAGGGGTGGAGCCGTTTCCATGGCGACACATGGGCCAGGGGTGACCGAGTGGTAGAGACACCGTGTCCCCAAGGGAGTCGTCGATGTTCAGCCCCTAGGTCCCGCACCCGCTCCACCGAGTGGGTGCGGAGAAACGCCAGCGATGCCACAAAGTCCCTGATGCTGTGGGCGTGCGGGGCATGGCCCGGGTCGGCTCTTTCCCACAGAGCGGAAAGGCAGGTGTGCCCGGGACCTCGGGGTTAGGGGAATCCTAAATTTCGAGTTATAGAAGAGATGATCCTCAAAAATCTCTTCCGTGTGGTCCACGTAGTCTTCGAACGCACGGACCGGGCGCAGTGGATGTGGGCGTCCTCCCTCCCGGAAGGACTGTATTCTGAGAGGGCCAATCATGTCGTCCGCTCGGCCGTTCCTGGCCAGGAATGTTGGTGATGTAGAGAGGGTTAGGGCCGAGCTGTCCTCCTCCAGTTTGGAGACGGACGGGTGGCGGTTGATTGCCACCCGCTGTGAAGCCCTGTAGTCCGTAGTCAAGGCGAGCAGAAAGACGACACGTTGAGGGAAGTGATCTTCCTCCATAATGGCCCTTTCAAACGCCAGGTACTGCAGAACACGATGCAAGGATCAGGCCAGGTCCGGTTGATGTCTCGGCTCTCTCGAGGCGCTGATCCCCTTCATTAGGAGGGTTCACGCCCTCTGTGGCACTCGGATGTTCATGCCCAAGCGTAGCGGATCAGTGAGGGCTGTATAGTGAGGCAAGATAGTTGCCGGTGCCCTGTTGGTGGAGGTAGCCATCCAAGTCAGGAAGTCCGGAACCATGCTGGCGGAGATGGTCACCATCGCGCGTCTCCGAAGGCAGTTCCGGAATCTCCTTCAGCAGGACCCACACCGTCGCACTGAGGACGGAAGGTGAGCTCTGAGCATCTTGTCTGCTGCCTCTGTAGAGAAGAGTTGGCTGAGAGCTCCCCGTAGAAACTCCAAGTATCAAATTGGAGTGACGCTTGAAGAGGCGTGGTAAGGCTGTTGGCTAGGCAGGCTGACCCCAGTAGAAGGGGAGAAGGGCCCTATCTCATTAGCTCCCCGAACCACGGCTGGGTTGGCCAGTAGGGAGCTATCAGGAGGACCTGACCATTGAAGGACCTGCGGGTCTGCATCACCTTCAGGAGGACTAGTGTCGCTGGAGGAGGATAAAGAATACGTACTTCCAGCTATTCCAGTCCTCCGTGAAGGCGTCTGGGCCTCCTGTGCGTGTCCTTTGGATGCAGGTGAGGTAGAGGGGGAGCTGGGTCGTGTTTGGGGAGGCAAACAGGTCCACCTCTGGGGTGCCGTAGTGGAGGGAGAGCGACTCGAACACTTGTGGGCGTAGTTGCTACACTACGAAGGTCTCTTGAAACCTGGATAGAGCGACCGGCGTAGGGGCCCCGACCGAAGCCCGGGACGCAACAAGCTGTGGAGTGCTAAGGGTATCGGCCCGGGCAGGTCACGCGGGAGAAGTAGTAGGTTCCTGTCGACCTCCCGTACCAGCCGTCGGCGCCCCAAGCGGCTCAGTGGAAGGGCCGAAGTCGCGAAGTTGAGGTACCCCCCCCCCCCCGCCACTGAAGGAGGGAGAACGTGTGAGAGAAACACGCTTTCTTGGCGCAGCGGAGCACCCGAAGAGCGCTGACTGTGTCCTACTCAATCCCGAGCCAATGAAGTCCCTGTATGGGAGCAAGGGCAGACCCGTTCCAGTCCACCCCGAACTCCACGTCCGCCAACACTCTCAGAGCCACTGAGATGTCGGCCGATGCACCCTCCCCGGTGGGCAAATGCATCAACTAGCCGTCTAGGAACCTGAGTGTGGAGACGCTTGCTTCCGTCCAGCGTACGCCTACCACTCTCACTAGTTTCGTGAAGATCCTCGGGGTAAGCGAGAGACCGAAAGGGAGGATGCGAGGCCGAATTCGTTTCCGAGCGACCTCGTCCGTGGGCGTTAGTCAAGAGGCTTCGTCCTGGGTGAAGACGTTCCCTGAGCGTCTCCCACTAAGACGGGCCTGAACCCTCGGTATGTATCCAACTCACCCCAAGTCTTCCCGCGGGAAGTCCTCGAAGCCCGTGGCGAGCGTTCTCATCCAATAGTGTGTTATGGCAGTTTATGACGTCTCTTCACCCACAAGCGGACTTCTATATGTTTAATACCTAGTGACATCATGTGATTATACTGTGACGTCACCGGATTTAATCATGGCGCCATAGGACCGTCTCTTGACGTCACAGACACAAATTGACGTCATAGGACTACATGGTGACGTCAAATTATCACATAATGACGTCACAGTGAGCGTCGAAATTAATTTTAACATGGTAAAATTCTGGACCATCATGACTGTAGATTAGCTCAAGTTGAATAGGAAAGTCATGTTCACTTCGTCCAGAGTCACAGTGAGTTTTGAAATTAATTAAACATGGTAAAATTCTCGACCATCATGACTGTAGAATAGCTTAAGTTGAATAGGAAAAGTCACGTTTATGTCGACCTGAGTCACAGTGGGTGTTGAAATTAGTTTTGATATGGTAAAGTTCTTAACCATCATGACTATAGGTTAGCTTATGTTGAATAGGAAAAGTCATGTCCCTTTCGACCTGAGTCACAGTGAGCGTCGAAATTTATTTTAACATGGTAAAATTCTCGACCATCATGACTGTAGATTAGTTTAAGTTGAATAGGAAAAGTCATACCCATTTCGACCTGAGTCACAGTGAGCGTCGAAATTGATTTTAACATGGTAAAATTCTCGACCATCATGACTGTAGATTAGCTTAGGTTGAATAGGAAAAGTCATGTCCATTTCGACCTGAGTCACAGTGAGCGTCGAAATTAATTTTAACAATTCTAAAAGTCTCGACCATCATGACTGTAGATCAGCTCAAGTTGAATAGGAAAAGTCATGGTCCTTTCGACCTGAGTCCCAGTGAGCGTTGAAATTTATTTTAACATGGTAAAATTCTTGACCATCATGATTCTAGATTAGCTTAAGTTGAATAGGAAAAGTCATGTCCATTTCGACCTGAGTCACAGTGAGCGTCGAAATTGATTTTAACATGGTAAAATTCTCGACCATCATGACTGTAGATTAGCTCAAGTTGAATAAGAAAAGTCATGTTCATTTCGACCCGAGTCACAGTGAGCGTCGAAATTGATTTTAACATGGTAAAATTCTCGACCATAATGACTGTAGATTAGCTGAAGTTGAATAGGAAAAGTCATGTCCATTTCGACCTGAGTCACAGTGAGCGTTGAAATTAACTTTAACATGGTAAAATTCTCGACCATCATGACTGTAGATTAGTTTAAGTTAAATAGGAAAAGTCATGTCCATTTCGACCCGAGTTTTTTTTTTTTATGGTCAAGGCATTTTATCTATACAATACCTAGCACTTTGCGTCAACTTAAACTGTACTATTTAAATAATTTTCCTTTTCTCATTACGCTAAATGTTTGTAGTTTATCTTTGAACCGATTTATACTAATTCTAACACTAGACTCCCTAAGCCTAAAGTTCTTTTGTGTTTTACTTGGGGTGGAACATCAGGTAAGTCACCTTTAAACTCAAGCCAGGTGAAGTTGACATGAGGTTGGCTGTGGCTCAAGAGAAGAGCTGTGTGGTAACATGGTATTTATTTATTTATTTATTTTTATTTATTTATTTATTTATTTATTTATTTATTTATTTATTTATTTATTTATTTATTTATTTATTTATTCATTCATTCATTCATTCATTCATTTATTTATTTATTTATTTATTTATTCATTTATTTATTTATTTATTTATTTATTTATTTATTTATTTATTTATTTATTTATTTTTGCTTAAGAAACATGGAAGGAGGGTGGTGCCGTGAGGCGTTAGACCATTGAAGGTCGGAGGTATGGTGCTGCCGAGGCCTGATGATCCTCGGGGCGCCACCCTCCGTATCATAAGACACGTCCCCTTGTCTTCCGGGAAGCCCGGGTTCTTACCACGGACGACTCGAAGACGTATGGGGAACGGATTACGAGTGGAAATGTCAGACTACGCCTAGGGCCTGACAGAGCAAGCCATAAGGCGTTAGAGGGTCATTACTGGTCGGAGGTATGGGGCTGCCAAGAGGCCTGATGATCCTCGGGAGCACCCCCCTCCGTACCATAGGACACGTTCCCACGTCTTCCGAGAGGCCCGGGTTCTACCAGGGACGGCCTGAAGACGGGGACGGATTGCGATCGTATATGGTCAAAGTCTACGCCTAGGTCCTGATACAAACCGTGAGGCAATAGAGGACCGATGATAGTCGGAGGTATGGGGCTGCCGAGAGGCCTGAGGACCTTGGGGGGCGCCACCCTCCGTACCATAAGACACGTTCCCACGTCTTCCGAGAGGCCCGGGTTCTTACCACGGACGGCCTGAAGACGGGGACGGATTGCGATCGTATATGGTCAAAGTCTACGCCTAGGGCTTGATACAAACCGTGAGGCAATAGAGGACCGATGATGGTCGGAGGTATGGGGCTGCCGAGAGGCCTGAGGACCTTGGGGGGCGCCACCCTCCGTACCATAAGACACGTTCCCACGTCTTCCGAGAGGCCCGGGTTCTTACCACGGACGGCCTGAAGACGGGGACGGATTGCGATCGTATATGGTCAAAGTCTACGCCTAGGGCTTGAAACAAACTGTGAGGCAATAGAGGACCGATAATGGTCGGAGGTATGGGGCTGCCGAGAGGCCTGAGGACCTTGGGGGGCGCCACCCTCCGTACCATAAGACACGTTCCCACGTCTTCCGAGAGGCCCGGGTTCTTACCACGGACGGCCTGAAGACGGGGACGGATTGCGATCGTATATGGTCAAAGTCTACGCCTAGGGCTTGATACAAACCGTGAGGCAATAGAGGACCGATGATGGTCGGAGGTATGGGGCTGCCGAGAGGCCAGAGGACCTTGGGGGGCGCCACCCTCCGTACCATAAGACATGTTCCCACGTCTTCCGAGAGGCCCGGGTTCTTACCACGGACGGCTCGAAGACGGGAACGGATTGTGCTCGTATAATATCAAAGTCTACGCCTAGGTCCTGACAATCCAAGCTGTGGGACCGTAGAACTTAGGTAAGGGGCCGCCGACACCAGAAGCCCCCCTCCGCACTACCAGACTCGCAGCAACGGGCACAAGCCGGAGCACAAGAAATAAGAAGGTAACATTTGGATCACTAAAAGGGTAGTCGAAGAATGGGACAAACCAGCAGCCAAGCGGAAAGCGATAAAACTAACAGACGATTAACCAGCAGGAAACGGGACCGCCTGCTCCCATGTGGGCAGCAAGTTGACCACTCTGTCCCGTTTCCGCGATGTGAGTGAGCTCCGCAAGCCGGGCAGCCGGGTAAGAAGGGAGGGGTAGGGAGGGGGAGGTGGGGTCGACAATGCGCATGCCTGCACAGAGCCGGGAATTTTAAATTTCCGATGATTTTGGCGGAAAATTCAACCACACTCAACCTTCGGGAATTGGCCATATGACCAGGAGTGTGGTATAGGATTATCACTATAGCTTCGCTGTGCAGGTTTCTTTCAGCCGGTAATTAATATTATAAACTTGTCATTCTTCGGATATTCTAAACTTTCATTATTAGTATATTCTAAACTTATTATTATTAGTATATTCTAAACTCATTATTATTATATTCTAAACTTGTCATTATTGGATTAGTACACCTTAATGTTGTATTCATTAATACAAATTAAAGTTATTATTAACAGTACCTTGTAAACTTATATGCTAAACTTGTCATTATTAGTACAGAATAGTTATCGTTAGTATAATCTTTTAAACTTATCGTTATTAGTATATTCCACACTTGTCATTCTTTCCAAACATTAAAGTAACATTAAAGTTACCTTTAACTTGCAATCTTAGTATATTAGTACATATTAAAGTTATCATACCTTGTCATTATTATTATAATTTAAGCTAGTATATTCTAAACACATCATTATTAGTATATTCAAAACTCGTCATTATTAGTCAACTTATCATTAATAGTATATTCTAATCTTTATTATTAGTATATTCCAAATTTGCCATTATTAGTACACATTAAATTTATCATTAAGAGTACCTTCTAATCTGATCATTATTAGTATATTCTAAATTCTAAACTTGTCATTATAATAGTTAACAATTATAGTAACTTGTCAACTTGTTATTATTAGTATATTCTAAACTTGTCTTAACTAGGATATTATAAACTTTCATTAACAGTAACTTCTAAACTTCTTATTATTACGTGCCATTATTAGTACACATTAAAGTTATCATTTAATAGGATTTTTTTAAACATATCACTATTACTATATTTTAAACATGTCAATATTATTTTCTTCTAAACTTGTCATTATTTTCTATTCTAAACTTTTTATTATTTGTATATTATAAACTCTTCAGTTATCATTAATAGTACTTTCTAAACTTTCATTATTAGTATACTTGTCATTATTACTAAACTTAAAGGTTATCATAAATAGTTCCGTATAAAATTATCATTTTTAGTATATTCTAAACATCTCATTATTGGTAAACATTAAAGTTATCATTAATAGTACCTACCCGGCGTTTATTTGTATATCCTAAACTTAATATTAGTATAGTCTCAATATGTAATTACTAGTTCACTTTAAAGATACTATTAATAGTACCTTTAACCTGTGTAGTACACATTACTAGTTCACATTAAAGTTATTAAAAGTACATTCTAAAATTGTCAATATTAGCTTATTCTAAACTTCTTATTATTGGTATATTCTAAACTTTTCATTTTCCGAACACATTAAAATTATTATTAATAGCTTATAAATTTGTATTTGTATTTGTATTTGTATTTGTATTTGTATTTATATTTGTATTTGTATATGTATTTGTTTTGTAATTTTCGTATGTTTCTATTTTTTATATATTTTTTGTATTTTTGTATTTTGTAGTTTTTGTATTTGTTTGTATTTATTAGTGTAACATTAACGTTGAAAATATTTTCCAAACTTTTCATTATAAGGACATTCTAAACTTGTCAATGATAGTATCTTCTAATCTTCTCATTATTACTATATTCTAAACTTGTCATTAAAGATCTTAATAGTACATTCTAAACTTGTTATCATTACCATATTCTAAACTTTTTATTATTAGTACACATTAAATTTATTAGTTAGAGTGCATTCTAAACTTGTCTTTATTAGTATATTACAAACTTGCTTATCATTAGTACAAATTAAAGTTATCCTGAGCAGTACCCTTTAAACTTGTAATTATTGGTATATTCTAATCTTTCCATTATCAGTACACATACCTGTGCCTTCTAAACCTCTCTTTATTAGTATATTGCAAACTTCTGATTATTAGTACACATTAAACTTGTCAAAATTAAATGCATTATTAATATATCTTTTAAACTAGTCATTATTAGTATATTACAAACTTACCGTTATTAGCATATCTTCAAAAATTCACTATTAGTACATATTAAAGTCATTGTTGGTATATTCTAGTCTTTCCATAAAAATTATCATTAACTGTATCTTGCATTATAAGTATATTGTAAACTTTAATGTGTTATTAGTACAAATCAAATCACATATCAAAGTTATTTAATAGAACCTTCTAAAATTGTCATTATTAAAACATATTAAAGTTATTATAAATAATATTCTATAGTTGTCATTGTTAGTATATTATAAACTTTTCATTATTAGTACAAATCAAATCATTCAATATTAGTACATATCAAAGTTATTTAATAGAACCTTCTAAAATTGTCATTATTAAAACATATTAAAGTTATTATAAATATAATTTTCTAAAGTTTGATATAGTATATATCATTAATAGTACTATCGAGAATATTCATTATTAATATTTTCTAAACTTCTGATATTAAAGTTATCATCAATAGTTCCGACTGAACATGTTATTCTTAGTATATTCTAAACTTGTTACTGTTAGTGGATACGAGTATTAAAGTTATTATTAAATGTATATTCTAAACATGTCATTACTAGCATTTTGTAAAATTTTCACTATTAGTACACATTATAGTAATTATTGATACACATTAAAGATTTTACTAATAGTACCTGCTAAACGCTATACGTTTTTTCTAAATTTCCCATTTTATTGTAAATTAAATTTTTCATTAACATGTACACTTGTCATATTCTAAACTTTTCATTATCATTTCGCATAGATTTTATCTTTAATAGTGCTTTCCAAACTTGTCATTATTAGCATATTCTAAACTTCTCATTAATAGTATATACTAAACTTATCACTATTAATAGACATTAAAGATATCTTTAGTAGTATCTTCTAAACTTGTCATTATTAGTATATTCCAAGCTTGTCGTTATTAGTACAAGTTAACGTTATCAGTTATAGTACCTTCGAAACTTACCCTTTTTAGTATATAGTACCTTGTTTATATTAGTACACATTAAAGTTATCATTACTAGTACCTTCTAAAAGTTGTCATTAAAGTACCTTCTGAACTTATCTTTACTTGTATACTGCAAAAATGCTATTTTAGTGTATTACCACATTAGCACATATTAGCACCTTCTAAAATCGTCATTAGTATTATTATATTAAACTTGTCGTTATCAGTATATTCTAAACTTATCTCCTAACATGCCATTTTTATATATTCTAAACTTTTCAACATTAGTACACATTAATCTATTTTATTGTGATTATTAGCATATCATAATCTTGACAGTATTAGTACACTTTGAAGTTATCATTAATAGTAGTTTCTTATTTTTTTATTAGTATATTCTAAGCTTGTCATCATTTGCCATTTGCCATATAAGTTATCATTAATAATATCTTCTAAACATCTCATTTTTAGTATAATTTAAACTTCTCATTATTGGTGTTTTCTAAATTTGTCATTATTGGATTACATTAAAGTTTACAGTAATAGTACTTTCTGAACTTGTCATTATTACTGTATTTAAACTTGTCATTATTAGTACACATTAAAGTTATCATTGATAGTACCTTATAAAATTGTCTTTGTAACTAGACATTAAAGTTATCATTAATAGTACCTTTCTAAATTTGTCATTTTAGTACACATTCAATTTATTATTAATAGTACCCTCTACATTTGTCATTTTTTGTATATTATAGACTTGTTATTATCAATACATATTTAAGTTATCATTAAAAGTTTCTCTTTATTAGTACATGTTAAAGTTATCATTAATAGTATATTATAAATGTCATTATTAGTGCACATTAAAGATATCATCAATATTTTCTAGTGATGTCAATATTCATATAATAATGATAAGCTTATCTTATTAGTACAAATATTATATTATATTATTATATTCATAATATATAGTACCTACTAAAGTTGTCATTATTAGTTATTTCTAAACTTATGATTAATATATACTAAAATTGTACGCAGTGAAGTATCATAATAATTATCGTCTCAGCTTATCATTAGTATATTCTAAACATGTCATTATTCTAAATTTGTCATTCATAGTATATTCTAAAGTCGCTATTATTTGTACACATTATTAATAATACCTTCTAACTTTGTAAATATTAGTGTAATCTAAACTTGCCATTGCAAGTATATTCTAAACCTGTCATTATTAATATATTCTAAATTTGTCATTATTAGTATATTCTACACTTGTCATTATTAGTACACATTAAAGCTTGTCAATATTTGTATGTTCTAAACCCTAATTATTAGTACAAATTAAAGTTATCATTAACAATATTTTCTAAAGTTGCCATTGTTCTTATATTCGAAACATATCAGTATTAGTAAATACTAAACATATTTTCTTTGGTATTCTAAACTTGTCGTTATTAGTATTTTCTAAACTTGGTAATACTAATATATTCCAAAGTTTATCATTATTCTATACTTATATTCTAAACCTAACATTATCAGCATATTCTAAATTTGTCATTATTAGTATATTTTACACTTGTCATTAGTATGTATGTTCTAAACCATCATTTTTAATACACACTAAAGTTATCATTAACAATACTTTTTAAGATTGTCATTGTTCGTATATTCGAAACATATCAGTATTAGTAGATACTAACATATCTTTTTATTATTCTAAACTTGTCCTTATTACTACACATTAAAGTTATCATTATTAGGACATTGTAAGCTTATCATTATTAGTATATTCTAAACTTGGCAATACTAATATATTCCAAAGTTTACAATTATTTAAAACTTGTCATTATTTGTACATTCTAAAATTGTGAGTATTAGTACCTGTTAGTTATCATTATTACTGGCTCCTTAACATGACATTGTTAGCTTTTTTCAAAACTAATCATTATTAGTACGTATTATAGTTATCATTAATAGCAACTTCTAATCATGCTATTATTAGTATTTACTAAACTTTGCATTATTAATATAATTCAAACGTGTCATTATTGCTACACATTAACATTATCATTAATATAACCTTTTAAACTTTAAATTACTACAATATTGTAAACATGTGATAATTAGTACATATTGAAGTTATCATTAATAGTGCCTTTAAACTTGTCATTATTAGTATATACCAAACATTAATTATTGAAAGACATTAAAGTTTTTATTTATAATACTTTCTAAGTTTGTCATTATTAGTACGTTCTAAACTTGTCATTATTAGTACAAATTATAGTTATCATATATAGAACCTTTTAAAGTTGTCATTTATATTATTTTCTAAACATGCCATTATCAATATATTCTAAACTTTTACACATTAAAGTTATCATAAATATTATCTTCTAAGCTTATCATTAGTATACTCTAATTATGTCATTATTCTAAGCTTGTGATTCTTAGTATATTCTGAGCTCGTTATATTGGGGTATACTAAATTTTTCATTAATAATACCTTCTAAATTTGTTATTATTGGTGTATTCTAAACCGGGTACGGACAGTTGCTCACTGGATAATTGCTCACCGGATAGTTGCTCACCGGATAATTGCTCACCGGACAATCGCTCACCGGAGAAGTGACAAATAGGACACTTGCTCACCAAAGATTGTTTTACTCTTCTTGAACTTGATAACAAACAATATATAGGATTCTTTAGTTATATTTAGGTTTATTACAGCAATAATACACAAACAATATCCAAACTTTCATATTTTAGTTTTTAATAATTATAAAATTCAATACAAGTTCAAGAAAAGTAAAAAAAAATCTTTGGTGAGCAAGTGTCCTATTTGTCACTTCTCCGGTGAGCGATTGTCCGGTGAGCAATTATCCGGTGAGCAACTATCCGGTGAGCTACTATCCGGTGAGCAACTGTCCAACACCCATTCTAAACTTGTCATTACAAGTATATTCTAAAGCTGACATTATTAGCATATTCTAAATTTGTCATTATTGGTATATTCAACACTTGTCATTATTAGTACCCATTAAAGCTTATTCTAAACCCTCATTATTAGTACACATTAGTTATCACTGACAATACTTTCTTAAGTTGTCATTGTTCGTAAATTCGAAACATCACTATTAGTATATCTTCTTCGGTATTGTAAATTTTATTAGTATACATTGAAGTTATCATTACTAGGACCTTGTATCCTTACCATTATTAGTATATTCTAAACTTGGTAATATAATATATTCCGAGTTTATCATTATCCTAAACTTGTCATTATTAGTATATTCTAAACATGTCATTGTCATATTCAAAACTAATTATTCAAAACTAATTATTAGTACGTATTATAGTTATCTTTAATAGCAACTTCTACTATGCTATTATTAGTATTTTCTAAACCTTGCATTACTAATATATTTCAAACGTGTTATTATTACTACACATTAACGTTATCATTAATGTAACCTTCTAAACATGTCATTATTGAAATATTGTAAACCTGTGATTATTAGTACACATTAATGTTATAATCAATAGTGCCTTAAAAATTGTCATTATAATTTTGTCATTTTTCGGATATTCAACTTTCATTATTAGTATATTCTAAACTTATTATTATTAGTATATTCAAATATACTAAACATATCTTCTTCGGTATTCTAAACTTTATCAGTATACTGTACATTAAAGTTATCATTACTAGGACCTTGTATCCTTATCATTATTAGTATATTCTAAACTTGGTAATAATAGTATATTCCGAGTTTATCATTATTCTAAACTTGTCATTATTAGTATATTTTAAAATTTTGAGTACATATTACAGTTATCATTAGTAGTGTCTTCTAAACATGTCATTGTTAGTATATTCAAAACTAATTATTATATAGTTTTATAGTATTATAGTTATAGTATTATAGTTATAGTTGTAGTATTATAGTTATCATTAATAGCAACATCTACTATGCTATTATTAGTATTTTCTAAACCTTGCATTATTAATATATTTCAAACGTGTCATTATTACTACACATTAACGTTATCATTAATGTAACCTTCTAAACATATCATTATTAAAATATTTTAAACCTGTGATTATTAGTACATATTAAAGTTATCATTCGTTTTATCTTCCATACATGCCATTATTAGTATTCTAATTTGTCATTATTAGGACTCATTAAAGTTAGAGTTAATACACTAAAAATAGCATTTTTGTAATATACAAATAAAGATAAGTTCAGAAGGTACCTTAATGACAACTTTTAGAAGGTACTATTAATTATAACTTTAATGTGTAATAATATAAACAAAGTACTATATACTAATAAGGGTAAGTTTAGAAGGTACTATAATTGATAACGTTAACTTGTACTAATAACGACAAGCTTAGAATATACTAATAATGCCAAGTTTAGAAGGTACTATTAAGGATAACTTTAATGTTTATTAATAGTGAGAAGTTTAGCATATACTATTAATGAGAAGTTTAGAATATAAAAATAATGATAAGCACTATTAAAGATAAAATCTATGTGAAATGATAATGAAAAGTTTAGAATATGACAAGTTTACATGTTAATGAGAAATTTAATTTATGATAAAATGGGAAATTTAGAAAAAACGTATAGCGTTTAATGTATACTAATAATTACTTTAATGAGTACTAATAGTGAAAAATTTACAAAACACTAGTAATGACATGTTTAGAATATACTTTTAATGATAACTTTAATATGTACTAATAGTAACAAGTTTAGAATATACTAAGATCCTCCTCTGGTGGTCCTCGCCGATCCTCTTTTGTTGGTCCCCGCTGATCCTACTCAGGTGGCCCCAACCGATCCTCCTCTGGGGACCCCGGCGATGGTACTCTGGGGGCCCCCGCCCATCCTCCTCTGGGGGCCCCCGCCGATCATTTTCTGGGGGCTCCGCCGATCCTCCTCTGGGGGCCCCCGCCGATGCTACTCTGGGGGCCCCCGCCGATCCTTTTCTGGAGGCTCTCGCCGATCCTCCTCTTGGGGCCCCCGCCGACCCCCCTCTGGGGGCCTTCGCCGATCCTCCTTTGGGGCCCCCCGCCGATTCTCCTCTGGGGGCCCCAGCCGATCCTTCTTAAAGGGCCCACGCTTATCCTCCTCTGGGGGCTCCCGCCAATCCTTCTCTGGGGGCCCCCGCCGATTCTTTTTTGGTAGCCGCCGCCGATCCTCCTCTGGGGGCCATCGCCGATCGTGTGTGTGTGCGTGTGTGTGTGTGTGTGTGTGTGTATGTGTGTGCGTGTGTTCGTGTGTGCGTGTGCGTGTGTGTTTGTAGGCGTGTGCGTGTGTGTTTGTGCGCGTGTGCGGGTGTGCGTGTGCACGTGTGCGTGTGTGTGTGTGTGTGCGTGTGTGTGTGCGTGTGTGCGCGTGTGTCTGTGTGTGTGCGTGTGCGTGTGCGCGTGTGCGTGTGTGTGTGTGTGCGTGTGTGTGTGCGTGTGTGCGCGTGTGCGTGTGCGTGTGTCTGTGTGTGTGCGTGTGTGCGTGTGTGTGTGTGTGTGTGAGTGTGAGTGTATGTGTGTGCGTGTGTGTGTGTGCGTGTGTGTGTGTGTGCGTGTGTGTGTGTGCGTGTGTGTGTGTGCGTGTGCGTGTGTGTGTGTGCGTGTGTGTGTGTGCGTGTGTGTGTGTGTGTGTGTGTGTGTGTGTGTGTTTGTGTGTGTGTGTGTGTGCATGTGTGTGTCTATTGCCTAGGGTTACCCTCTAGCACTTTTTTCCTTGGTTTTGTATCTAGATCTCCTTCCTAGGTCTCCCGGCTAGGTCTTTTGCCTAGGGTTGCCCTTTAGGACTTTTTTGCTAGGTTTTGTTTCTAGATCTTCTGCTTAGGTCTACCGTCTAGGTCTTTTGCCTAGGGTGGCCCTTTAGGACTTTTTTCTAGGTTTTGTACCTAGATTTACTGCCTAGATATCCCGTCTAGGTCTTTTGCCTCGCGATGACCTCTAGGACTTTTTGAATAGCCTTTCTACCTAAGTCTTCTGCCCAGGCCTCCCGTCTAGGTTTTTTGCATAGGGATGCCCTCTAGGACTTTTTGAATAGCTTTTCTACCTAGATCTTCTGCCTAGGTCTCCCGTCTAGGTCTTTTTCCTAGGGATGCCCTCTAGAACTTTTTAAATAGCTTTTCTACCTAGATCTTCTGTCTAGGTCTCACGTCTATGTATTTTGCCTAGTGTGGCCCTCTGGGACTTTTTGAATAGGTTTTGTAACTAGATCATCTGTGTAGGTCTCCCGTCTAGGTCTTTTGCCTAGGGATGCCCTCTAGGGCTTTTTGAATAGCTTTTCTACCTAGGTCCTCTGTCTAGATCTCCCATCTAGGTCTTTTGCCTAGGGCTGCCTTTTAGACTTTTGCCGCATTTTTTTCATGTCTTCTTCCTAGTTCCTTTTAGATATTTTCCTCAGGTTCTCCTCTTAGGACTTTTGTTTAGACATCCCGTCTAGGTCCTTTACTTAGATCCTCTATCTAGCTTCTCTGACTAGGTTCTCCTTCTAGTTCTTTTCCTTTTCCTTTGGTTAGGTTTCTTGCATCGTTCGTTTACTTTGCCAAGGGTTTTCTTCTCCATCTATTTTCTAATTTTTACGATTAGATCTTCCATCGAGGTGTTCAATCAATACGTCCTCTTTCGTCTATTTCTCTTGTGTCACTCCAGTTGACTTCCGTTGAGGTCTCGTGTCCGGATCCTCCGCTTACGTCTTCGGGATCTTCTCTCGATGTTCTCCGATTAGGCAGACGTGACTATGTGAGAGCCTTCCGCCTGACCACCGGGCTGCGCATCATAGATGACCATTGTGTGTGTGTGAAAACTCTCCAGAGTACAATTGTCCAACAAGTTGTGCTCCAGATGAACTAATTTTTCCGTGGATCAGGTCGATTTGGTCGACTTCCTCCTGTGACACGCTGTAGATGAAAACGGCGCCGAGGTCGATTAGATCCTCTTTTTGGCTGAAGAAGACGTTTTCCCCCTCTCGAATGGCCAAACCAAAGTTTGTGATTTTGACAGAGCCTGTTCTGTCAATAAGGATGTTTCTTGCTGCCAAATCGCAGTGAACAAGTCCAACCTTGTGGACGTGGCGGAGTCCCTTAAGGCATTGAAGCCAGACACTCTCGGTGAAGGAGAGTCCCTGTTCAGCCATCCGTTTGACGGTGTCCTCGAGGCTAAGATCCATGATGTCCAGAACGAAGTAGACCTGATGGTTTTCCTCCTCTCTGATGACCTCTTGCAAACAAATAACGTTTGGGTGTCTACCGAGGGTCCTGAATGAGGCGATCTCTGTGTTCAGCCGGTCATACATCAAGTCAGACAGCCTGCAATACTGCCAGCCAGCCAACCGGCCATACTGCTAGCCAGCAAGCCATACAGTCATACAGCCAACCAGCCAGCCAGCCATACAGCCAGTCAGCCTGCCATACAGCCAGCCAGATAGCCAGACAGCCAGTAATACAGCCAGCCAGCCAGCCAGCCATACAGCCAGCCAACATACCGACTATACAGGCAACCAACTGCCCATACAGCGAGGCATCCAGCCAGCCGGCCATACAGCCCGCTAGCCGGTCATAAAGCCAGCCAGTTACCCATGCAGCCAACCAGTCGGCCATACAGCTAGCCAGCCAGCTACTTTTGTGAATTTTTTTGTCCATTGCATAAGTATAGAAAAAAAAATTAAATTCACATTTTTTGAAATATGAGTATGTATATATATATATATATATATATATATATATATATATATATATATATATATATATATATATATATATATATATATATATATATATATATATATATATATCAGCCTCTTGGATACCGGATAGCACTTTCCGCCTTATATTGTCTCTGCCGCTATTGAGGGACCTAGTGACACCCCTACGGATCAAAGTTTCACAGCGTTCTTTTTTATCTCCACTCAAGAAGAATTCTTGTTATCTTTTATTTATCTATATTTCTTTATCATCATTTTACTTATTTGTTCATCTTATTTATTTTACTATGGCTGCCGTCAGGTAGTTTTATTCACTTCTCCGTGGCGACCCCTTCATAAGGTCAAGTAGTTATAACATTATCATGCCATTCAAAACGGCCTAGAAAATGTGAGACAGTTTCATCATCAATATATTCAAAGGTGATGATGATAATGATGATGATGATGATGATGATGATGATGATGATGATGATGATGATGATGATGATGATGATGATGATGATGATGATGATGATGATGATGATGATGATGATGATGATGGTGATGATGATGATGATGATGATGATGATGATGATGATGATGATGATGATGATGATGATGATGATGATGATGATGATGATGATGATGATTATCTTGACCATTAAAAAAAGTAAATGATGTGAACTCGATTATCGCATATAATAATAATAAAAATATTATCAATATATACGCCGTTAATGTTGAAAAAACACCATTATCATATCGTTCGAGTCGCTTTAAAAATGTATAAATAAATTAGTTCATTCTTCGTTGAATTTTCTAAATAAATATACTACCATTACCATAACATTCGAACCATTTCCCTGAAAATAGTAAGAATATTTCGTTTCTAATGTCTAAATTCCTTCAATTTTCGAAAGGAAAATACAACCATTACCATACTCTTGGTCCACTGATGGAGACAGAAAGTGACTTTCTTTTCATAAATGTCTCATAGATAAAAAAAATCGTTCGCAGTGAGTACAAAGAAGAGGAGATTACATGACGATTGTATTTGTGTTCATCTAAGACTGTGACAAAGCTTCTACCAGTGTGTCACATGCTACAGTAATGAGAGGTATAGAACACACACACACACACACACACACACACACACACACACACACACACACACACACACACACACACACACACACACACACACACACACACACACACACACACACACACACACACACACACACACACACACACACACACACACACACACACACACACACACACACACACACACACACACACACACACACACACACACACACACACACACACACACACACACACACACAGAAACGCTTTAATTTGCAGCGGAGGAGGAGGAGAGTAATTGTTGGCTGCAAGCCCTCTTTCTATATAAGAAAATAAGGAGGAAATTAGGCTTAGTTTCGTTCCGTAGACCGAATGCCAGACCCTCGGGGCTTCACCTCTGGATGGGATAGATGATTCATTATTCTTTCCAAGGTCAGATTAATCTTCATGTGTGGTTTTCCTTTAATTAACAAGGAGGAGGAGGAGGAGGAAAAGGACGAAGAGGAGGAGTCCATTAACTAGGACGGGCAAGACCTCGAGTCAATGGTCATCTATGATGCGCAGCCCGGTGGTCAGGCGGAAGGCTCTCACGAAGTCACGTCTGCCTCACCGGAGGACATCGAGAGAAGATCCCGAAGACGTAAGCGGAGGATCCGGACACGAGCCCTCAACGGAAGTCAACTGGAGTGACACAGGAGAAATAGACGAAAGAGGACGTATTGATTGAACACCTCGATGGAAGATTTAATCGTAAAAATTAGAAAATAGACGGGGAAGAAAACCCGTGGGAAAGGACCTGGAGAGAAAAAGCTAAGTAAACGAACGATGTGAGAAACCTAACCAAAGGAAAAGAACTAGAAGGAGAACCTAGACGGAGAACCTAGGTAGAGGATCTAAGTAAAGGACCTAAACGGGATGTCTAAGCAAAAATCTTAAGAGGAGAACCTAAGGAAAATATATAAAAAGAACTAGGAAGAGGTTATGAAAAAATGCGGCAAAAGTCTAAAAGGCAGTCCTAGGCAAAAGACCTAGATGGGAGATCTAGACAGAGGACCTAGGTAGAAAAGGTATTCAAAAAGTCTTAGAGGGCATCCCTAGGCAAAAGACCTAGACGGGAGACCTAGACAGATGATCTAGTTACAAAACCTATTCAAAAGTCCTACAGGGCCACACTAGCCAAAGACATAGACGTGAGACCTAGACAGAAGATCTAGTTAGAAAAGCTATTCAAAAAGTCCTAGAGGGCATCCCTAGGCAAAAGACCTAGACGGGAGACCTAGGCAGAAGACCTAGGTGGAAAAGTTATTCAAAAAGTCCTAGAGGGCATCCCTAGGCAAAAGACCTAGACGGGAGGCCTAGGCAGTAATTCTAGTTACAAAACCTAGAAAAAAAGTCCTAAAGGGCTACCCTAGGCAAAAGACCTAGACGGGAGACCTAGGCAGAAGATCTAGAAACAAAACATAACAAAAAAAGTCCTAGAGGGCAACCCTAGGCAAAAGACATAGACGGGAGACCCAGGCGGAATATCTAGATACAAAACCTAGGAAAAAAGTTCTAAAGGGTAACCCTAGGCAAAAGACCTAGACGGTAGACTTAGGCAGCAGATCTAGGTAAAAAAAAGAACTAGAAAAAACGTCCTAGAGGGCAACCCTAGGCAAAAGACCTAAACGGGAGACCTAGGCAGAAGATCTACATACAAAACCTAGGAAAAAAGTCCTAGAGGGTAACGCTAGGCAAAAGACCTAGACGGGAGATCTAGGCAGAAGATCTAGATACAGAACCTTGGAAAAAAGTCCTAGAGGGTATACCTAGGTAGAAAAGGTATTCAAAAAGTCTTAGAGGGCATCCCTAGGCAAAAGACCTAGACGGGAGACCTAGACAGATGATCTAGTTACAAAACCTATTCAAAAGTCCTACAGGGCCACACTAGCCAAAGACCTAGACGTGAGACCTAGACAGAAGATCTAGTTAGAAAAGCTATTCAAAAAGGCCTAGAGGGCATCCCTAGGCAAAAGACCTAGACGGGAGACATAGGAAGAAGACCTAGGTAGAAAGGCTATTCAAAAAGTCATAGAGGTCAATCCTAGGCAAAAGACCTAGACGGGAGATCTAGGCAGTAATTCTAGTTACAAAACCTAGAAAAAATAGTCCTAAAGGGTCACCCTAGGCAAAAGACCTATACGGGAGACCTAGGCAGAAGATCTAGAAACAAAACATAGCAAAAAAATGTCCTAGAGGGCAACCCTAGGCAAAAGACATAGACGGGAGACACAGGCGGAATATCTAGATACAAAACCTAGGAGAAAAGTTCTAAAGGGTAACCCTAGACAAAAGACCTAGACGGCAGGCTTAGGCAGCAGATCTAGGTAAAAAAAAAAAGTCTAGAAAAAACGTCCTAGAGGTCAAACCTAGGCAAAAGACCTAGACGGGAGACCTAGGCAGATCTACATACAAAACCTAGGAAAAAAGTCCTAGAGGGTAACGCTAGGCAAAAGACCTAGACGGGAGACCTAGGCAGAAGATCTAGATATAGAACCTTGGAAAAAAGTCCTAGAGGGTAACCCTAGGCAAAAGACCTAGACGGGAGACCTAGGCACATCACTGGTGGCAGCTTATCCCGAAGAGACTACGGTGTACCTTCTACGGTGAACCCTCAAACCCGTCCATTTTTCTCCAACTACATTCAAGTACGAACACCAACCGCACGGAACGAAACGCTCTCCACGAACAAGAACTTAGTTCACACTACACAATCCAGGGCAATCGTCACAACCGATTCCACACTACTAAAATCAACAATATCAAGGTAACATAAAATTCTTCCATTTAATTCCAATATATTCCGTAATAATAACCATATATTACCCATTCAAACCATCCCTGATACTCGCTTTGTCTCCCTTTCCATAACATGCGAGCATAATTCATCCGTCCCAGAGGATTCACACCGGCTAAGCACAGACCCGCGTAACAGCCACCTCATCCCCCCAGACAGCACACCCACCTTCCACATCAACCACCCAACCTCTTTCACCGAACGTTGCCTTCGACTACTACAATCGAAACGTCAGCAACACCACCCCCTGCCGGACATTGACATACCACTCGATTCAGCTCAAGGTATCAAGGTAACCATTATACCTTCAGATACCCACGTGCCCAACGCACGTAAACCTTACTCTATACCATCTATATATATAAAATATATATTAATTCCACATTTATTAAATTTATAAATATTTGGTTTCTCTCCAAATAGAAACTTTATGTACACCCTTTTCTTTTGGTTATCATACCTTTCTCATAATTTAACCAATAGCTCTCATAATTATATGTTTCAACACTAATTATATTTTTGCCTAATTTTTAAAACAACACATATTTATATATGCAATAACTTTTACTAGATTTGACTATTACATAATATCACATTCATATGCATTCTTCCAGTTAAGTAATTCTTGTTTAAACTATATATATTTATATATATACAATAACCTTTAATTGCTTTCACTACGTATTACCCATTTATATTTACATAGAACTTATACATTTTTATCAATGTAACCTATTTTACTGCTGTAAAAAAATGAATGACAACCATAATTAATTCTATTATAAGTATAATATCACAATAATTAACTCCTTACTATATCATATTATTTCCACATTTTATTATTATTATATGTATATATATATATTTATGATTTTACATATGTAATCCCGTTATACTGTATAACCTTATGACAACCATAGTTAATTCTATTATAAGTATAATATCACAATAATTAACCCCTTATTATATCATATTATTTCCACATTTTTTTATTATTATATGTATATATATATATATTTTTATGATTTTACATATGTAATCCCATTATACTGTATAACCGTTGACACCCTATACCCCCCTCCCTTATCTAAGCATAACATATTACCCCTCAGTTACTGCATACCAAATACCTCTAATTTAACTATTTTAAACTAGACCACCCATCTCACCTAACTATTAAGTAATACATGCATCTCTAGTTAACCACTAACATGGCAACAGGAACGAGAAGCAAATTAAAAAAAGCGCTAGAAACCATCCTCTCTAAATCTCAAGAGGAAAACCCATCAAGCAACTCAAAAATAGACAAAGACAATCCAGATCCTCACCAATTAAATCCACAGGTTGACATTACCACAAAGTCCTTAGACCATAACCGCCCACTTACCTCCGACCACGACGCCCCTAAGGCAGGTACCCCTACAATCCCTCTTTATGAGAATGATATCTTACCCTTTTTTAACCAACCCTCTCAAATAGACCCCTTTCACCCCTCACAACTACAACCACCCATTCCTCCCATCCAGCCAAATATGCAAACTACACCTCCTATAAGCCATAATCAGTTCAACCCCCATATCCCAACACACAATACCCCCCCTCCCATTCAGCCACAGTACCAACCACCACCTAACCTTCCTCCAAACCCACAATATTATCCTTACCCACAACCTCAACCAACAATAATTAACAACTATCAAACCATTACCCCCCTCACAGAAATCCCAACCTTTTCCCAAGATAGTAAATTATCCATTAATGACTTCTTGACAGCATGTGACCTGTTTTTCTCAAAAAAACAACACTACTCTGACTCAGATAAAATTAATTTGTGCCGTCAGAAAATAGACCCATCTGACATTTGCCGTTCAAAGGCAAGGATGCTAGATAGTTTAGTTGCATGTGGAATCACATATCAAGAATATAAACACCACCTTCTAAATGTCTTTCACAACAAACAAACAAACAACATCACCTTCCTTCTCACTTTCCTCAATAACACTAGAGTCCAACCACATTCCGTTACAAACATTATGGATTTCGTAGCAAACGGAATTAAAGAAGTCAGAGAGGACCTGGAGAATAACTCTCCTTGGATCCACACTGACCAATTTGGTCAAAAGGTCATGACCACAAAAAACTTACTAACATTCTTTGAGATAGGTTTCTATCTCTCCCAACTCCCTCCAAAGTGTTTAAAGGAAGCCTCCAAAAGGGAACTAAACACTAGAAACCCTCTAGCTTATACCTATATCCTAGGCATCATCAATGCTTGCAATATATCCTTATCCACCCCCCACTATCTCCCCAGACTAAATAGCCTTCAGTCACAGCAGCCCCCTCCCACCAATCAAGGACAACCTTCTAAGTGGTGCTCCTACCATTCATCACCCAGTCACAACACTAGAGACTGCATACAAAAACAACAAATGCAAACACAGGCAACACGCCACCCTATCCCTTGCTCAGTTCATGGAACCATTTCCCACACCGATGCCCAGTGTCGAACACAGCAACAACAATACCCGCAGGTACAACACCACCCCATCCCTTGCTCAGTTCATGGTACTACCTCCCATACGGATGCGCAATGCAAGGTGCAATATCAAACCATACAAGCTCCACCCACCTCTAAACCTCCACTCCTACCTACACCAACACATCCAAACAAATACTGCAGCCTACACAAAACAACAACTCACTCCAACGAAGAGTGTTACCTACAGAAATCACAACCACAACCTCACCAGAGAACTAACAAACCGTTCACCACCCCTCGACAAACAGTTCCCTCCCACACAACACGCACAACTCAACACCGATTGGGGGAACGTGTACCAGCCTCACGCACCAAACCACCAAAGGAATATTTCATACACAACACAACTACGTCACCCTAAAAGTGACTTTAGATCAACTCACAGTTGACATGATGGTTGATACAGGAACAAACCTGAACATCATCCCAAGAGCTCTCTATGAAGCATTAAATGACCCACCCCAAATTCAATTTTCTAATATGGAAGGACTCCTACTAGAAGGGAGCACCATTTCTCTACACGACACCATAGACTTAAACATAGAAGTCAACAACTTCCAAGTAGGTTTCACACCTTTCCACATAGCTGACGAATGGAGTCTCGATCAACAAGGTATAATAGGATTAAAATCATTGAGGACATGGAAAACTATTATAGACCTAGACAAAAATAACATCTTCTCAGATGTGAATGATGAGCCAACTGTCACTGAGACACCCGACTCAGACACACAACTTCTCTCATGTCTCCCTTCCTCAAATACTCCAATTCCAACTAACAGCTATTCCTTCCGACCACCCCCTTATGTCACCTCAAAGGCATTGATGTCTAACACAGTCATCATTCCCCCTAGACATTCCATGACTGTCCCACTATTCATACCCGGAGCAATCGGACATCAGGACGCCATAATTGACTCAGAAACGTCTAGACTTACCAACATCTCAATTGAACACTCTTGGGACATAATCCAGGAAAATAGAACGGCCTTAGCCATGTTAACTAACCTCTCAGACCAACACCGTAAAATCAGGAAGAATACTAACATTTGCGCAGTCCACCTCCATAATTCCCCTATCCAGGAACCACTCCCACAACACATCAACCCAGTAAGACCAACACAACCCCTCACCCCTATCCATCCAGACCAAATCATAACATCAGCTGACGGAGAAATTCATAACGAGCTATTAGCTCTCCTACAGAGGAATAGATCAGCTGTCGCCTTAGAAGGTGAACCACTAGGCAAATGTGATATAATCAAACATCACATCCAAATTCCCCCTAACACCCCCCCCCTTCATACACCCCCGCTTACCGCATACCTCACAGTAGGAAATCCCAAGTCAATAGCAGTGTACAAGAAATGATACACAAAGGCGTAATTTCCCATTCAGACTCCCCATGGAACAGTCCCCTCTTCCTGATCCCTAAGAAAGACGAAACCTTACGCCCTGTTGTGGACTTTAGAAAGGTAAACAATGTCACTCAATCTGACCCACACCCCCTCCCCGCCATGCAAGATGTACTACAATGCATTGGCAAAGGGAACACAGTTTTTTCCACTATCGACCTTAAGTCTGCCTTCTGGCAAGTGGAATTATCTGATGAATCTAAACCCGTAACTGCATTCTCCACTGATAAGGGACACTTTCATTTCGAACGTATGCCCTTTGGCCTCAAGAATGCCCCCTCAACCCAACAACGGTTGATGACCCGCATATTCAGTGACATGATAGGAGTCTCATTATTCGTCTATTTAGACGACCTCATTATATATAGTCCCACAGAAAGAGACCACCTTAACACTTTAGAGATTGTCATCAAACGTCTCAAATATACGGGGTTAAAGATTCAATTAAAGAAATGTAGATTCCTCATGAAGGAACTCACCTTCCTAGGCCATAAAGTGGATGCAAAGGGGATTCATACAAACACAGATAAAATAGATACAATAAACAATTTCCCAACCCCCAGAAACGCAAATGAAACACGAAGTTTCATAGGGTTAGCCTCATACTACAGACATTTCATTCACAATTTTGCACACATAGCTTCCCCCCTAACCAAATTCACAAGGAAAGGCGAACCATTTCAATGGTCAGAAACAGAACAACAAAGTTTCGACACACTGAAACACTCTCTGACCACAGCCCCTGTACTAGCCTTCCCTGACATGAAGAAAGAATTCTTTCTTTACACAGACGCCTCCTCTAAAGGAATAGGCGCAGTCCTACAACAGAAAGATGACAATGGCAAAGAGCACCCCATAGCCTACGCAAGTAGAGTCCTCAATAAAGCTGAAAGTAACTACTCAACTACACACAAAGAAGGACTTGCAATCATATGGGCACTAAAACACTTTAAATACCTCATTTTAGGCTACAAGATTACCATACTAACAGGCCACCAACCCCTAGTCTATCTTTTTAACTCCAAAGACTTACATGGGAGAGTTGCTAGATGGATTACGATCCCAAGATCGTATACTTAGCTGGGAAAGCTAACGTAGTGGCAGATTGCCTGAGCAGACAAACCTACATCACCCCCATAACCCAAACCACATACATACCTATGCAAGAACTCACAGAGGAAACTGAAAGAGACCCTATATGGTCTCCAATAAAACAACATCTCCTTTCACAAACCCCCTTACAGTCCCGACCACCTGTCCCTATAGAGGAATTCAAACTGGTCGACGGAGTCATAAGGAGAACCACTAACACAGAGAGGTTACTGTTATCCCCAGAGCCACAGTCCCCAAGGTCCTACACATATTGCACGACAGTACAATGGGAGGCCACTCAGGCAGAGATAAGACACTAAACACTGCTAGGCACACATATTACTGGCCTAACATGAAAAGAGATATAACCACACACATAGATTCTTGTATAACTTGTAACCAATTCAGAGGCCCTGACCCGAAACAAATCAACATTAAAGACATCCCACTCCCTGCTGAGCCATGGGAAACACTTGGCATTGACCTACTGAAAATGCCAACGAGCCATCAAGGTTCCAACTATGTACTCACAGCAGTAGAATATTTCTCTAAATACACAATCTTAATACCACTCCAAGACAAAACAGCAGAGACTGTAGCCAAAGCCCTAGTTAACAATATCTTTTGTAGATACAACATACCACACACAATGTTATCTGACAATGGATCAGAATTTAAAAACGAGGTGATGCACGAAATAGCACACCTCTACAACATTGACCAAACATTTGCCACTGCATACCACCCACAGGGAAATGGTCTGACTGAGCGAACAAATCACAAGGTCCTAGAGGTTCTCAGACCCTTGGTCAACGACCTCATGGACAGTTGGGAAGATTGGCTACCACAGGTACAAGCCAGTATCAATAGCACAGTCAATTCCGCAACAAAGATGTCCCCACATGAGATCATTTTCGGCCAACCAATGCGCCTACCCTACCAAATATTCAACCAACCACCCCCACCCTTATACAACCTAGATAACCTCACACACTGCATCAAAAGAGGTATGCAAACCATTTACAAACAAGTTAGAGCAAACTTGAAAGAAGCCCAGGAAAAGACAAAGACAAAACAACACAAACGCTCAATCCCACTTGACATAACGCTTGGTGACACTGTCATGGTCAAAGACTCAACCAGGACTGACAAACTCAGACCCAAGTTCTTAGGCCCCTTCACAGTCACAAGCTCACTCCCTAACAATGTTTTTCTACTAACAGATCCTTCCGATCACACAACCGTGACCATACATGGAGAGAAGCTGAGAAAGGTCAAACTCAACCTCGACCCAATCCCACTTCCCATCAACAACCCACCTACCACGACCACACATAACTCACCCAAACGCAAGTCTCATCCCATGACTCTGAGTCGACGCAACTAAACATGCACTCTAGCTCTCGCCCCTGAAGATGCAGGACGTCATGTATCTATCAGTGGAGGTTAAAATGGCCCATTTCCAATAAGAACTCCCTTCCGCATATCTAATGAAACTTCTCCACTTCCTTCCGACCAATATAACCTTAGCGAGAGTCAGATAAACATATCCTCATTCACTGAGACATAACCTTCATCCTCCAAAATGAAATACATCATTAATTACCCACCTTAAACATCAACTATCTTAAAAAAAAAAAATTATTCTTAGCAACATACCTATGGACTCGATCAAAAGATTCTCCCTTTCGGAAATCTACCCCTAACCACCCATACCTAAGGTCCCCGCTACCATCCTTCCAAGTAAAATAGACATAGTACACCTACTGAATAAATCGACTACTCTTCACATGGACTCACTTGACCTACACTACAAGGTACTGCCATATACCTCCACAGCCCTTTCACTCTTAATCATTCTCTTTATACTGGTAATATTGACCAAATTCTGTTGCACGAAGTAAAAACTTCCGAAACCTTTCAACCCCCATTCCCGATTTACTGTAAACCTAGATTAAGTTTATTCTTGTGTCTCACCCAATATCTTAAATAACATAATAATTCTTACGAGAAACTATATACATACTATGAAATAAAACAAGTGCGATGTGACACACCAAACTGACCATAGAACAGTGTTTAGAAAATGACACTCCCTACAGTGATAGTGATAAAACACATGAACGCCATAACATTTAGAAAGTGATTTCAACAGTGTTATCAAATATATAGTGAAACCTTTCATATGATATTTAATATAACATGTAATCTGGTGAGACACAACGTTACTCTTCTGAGACACAACATCGCTACCCTTGGGACCTCAGATTCACTTCAGCAACAACCCCCAATCTCCACATATAATCACCCAGGATTTTGTGTCTCTGAACCTTTTCTCGATGTATTACCCATATGAATACTTTTGTAAACCATGTAACCTAGGTGCCGGGAGCCACCTAACCCCAGGGGGAGAGCGATATGTATACGCCTCATATACATGACGAGTAGTATCGCCCAGTCATATAACCCACTTCGTCACTCACTGTCCGCAGACAGTCAAGCATCAAACGCTGACCTAAACACTCCTCTCAAACTTGCCGAGTCTACATTACGTGCTCGTGTGAACAGCACTGTCAACCACCAAACGACACACACACACAGACGAACACACGCGATCAATCTAGTAGCCACCCAGTACTGACATACGATATTACGTATACTGACGGTCCTCCCCTGGATATATAATTAACATGTATGGTAGTAGACATCAATACGTAATTAATGCAGTTGCCCCAACCATGTGGGACAACAGACAACTAAAGATAAATGTTAAGATCACGATTAAAGGCAACTCAAGAACTTGTCCATTCAGCACTTCCGTTGAACAAAAAGTAGATGCACCAGAGAGCAGACCAGTCGGTTCTTGTGACGTGCCCTAGTGTTAGGACTGTGTAACAGAGTGTAACTAAGATTCTTAAGTGTGAAGAATAAAGAACAAAACTCAAAATGTGTGTGCAAGTAACCTGCCACCAGTGATGTAACGGGATGGGTGTAACGGTATCGTTACATGATCTCCATCGAGCGTTACTTGTAGACACAAGATGTAACGGGGTCATTACATCATCTCAGAAAGGGGTTACTTGCACACACATTTTGAGTTTTGTTCTTTATTCTTCACACTTAAGAATCTTAGTTACACTCTGTTACACAGTCTTAACACTAGGGCACGTCACAAGAACCGACTGACTGCTCTCTGGTGCATCTACTTTTTGTTCAACGGAAGTGCTGAATGGACAAGTTCTTGAGTTGCCTTTAATCGTGATCTTAACATTTATCTTTAGTTGTCTGTTGTCCCACATGGTTGGGGCAACTGCATTATTTGATAACACTGTTGAAATCACTTTCTAAATGTTATGGCGTTCATGTGTTTTATCACTATCACTGTAGGGAGTGTCATTTTCTAAACACTGTTCTATGGTCAGTTTGGTGTGTCACATCGCACTTGTTTTATTTCATAGTATGTATATAGTTTCTCGTAAGAATTATTATGTTATTTAAGATATTGGGTGAGACACAAGAATAAACTTAATCTAGGTTTACAGTAAATCGGGAATGGGGGTTGAAAGGTTTCGGAAGTTTTTACTTCGTGCAACAGAATTTGGTCAATATTACCAGTATAAAGAGAATGATTAAGAGTGAAAGGGCTGTGGAGGTATATGGCAGTACCTTGTAGTGTAGGTCAAGTGAGTCCATGTGAAGAGTAGTCGATTTATTCAGTAGGTGTACCATGTCTATTTTACTTGGAAGGATGGTAGCGGGGACCTTAGGTATGGGTGGTTAGGGGTAGATTTCCGAAAGGGAGAATCTTTTGATCGAGTCCATAGGTATGTTGCTAAGAATAATTTTTTTTTTTTTAAGATAGTTGATGTTTAAGGTGGGTAATTAATGATGTATTTCATTTTGGAGGATGAAGGTTATGTCTCAGTGAATGAGGATATGTTTATCTGACTCTCGCTAAGGTTATATTGGTCGGAAGGAAGTGGAGAAGTTTCATTAGATATGCGGAAGGGAGTTCTTATTGGAAATGGGCCATTTTAACCTCCACTGATAGATACATGACGTCCTGCATCTTCAGGGGCGAGAGCTAGAGTGCATGTTTAGTTGCGTCGACGCAGAGTCATGGGATGAGACTTGCGTTTGGGTGAGTTATGTGTGGTCGTGGTAGGTGGGTTGTTGATGGGAAGTGGGATTGGGTCGAGGTTGAGTTTGACCTTTCTCAGCTTCTCTCCATGTATGGTCACGGTTGTGTGATCGGAAGGATCTGTTAGTAGAAAAACATTGTTAGGGAGTGAGCTTGTGACTGTGAAGGGGCCTAAGAACTTGGGTCTGAGTTTGTCAGTCCTGGTTGAGTCTTTGACCATGACAGTGTCACCAAGCGTTATGTCAAGTGGGATTGAGCGTTTGTGTTGTTTTGTCTTTGTCTTTTCCTGGGCTTCTTTCAAGTTTGCTCTAACTTGTTTGTAAATGGTTTGCATACCTCTTTTGATGCAGTGTGTGAGGTTATCTAGGTTGTATAAGGGTGGGGGTGGTTGGTTGAATATTTGGTAGGGTAGGCGCATTGGTTGGCCGAAAATGATCTCATGTGGGGACATCTTTGTTGCGGAATTGACTGTGCTATTGATACTGGCTTGTACCTGTGGTAGCCAATCTTCCCAACTGTCCATGAGGTCGTTGACCAAGGGTCTGAGAACCTCTAGGACCTTGTGATTTGTTCGCTCAGTCAGACCATTTCCCTGTGGGTGGTATGCAGTGGCAAATGTTTGGTCAATGTTGTAGAGGTGTGCTATTTCGTGCATCACCTCGTTTTTAAATTCTGATCCATTGTCAGATAACATTGTGTGTGGTATGTTGTATCTACAAAAGATATTGTTAACTAGGGCTTTGGCTACAGTCTCTGCTGTTTTGTCTTGGAGTGGTATTAAGATTGTGTATTTAGAGAAATATTCTACTGCTGTGAGTACATAGTTGGAACCTTGATGGCTCGTTGGCATTTTCAGTAGGTCAATGCCAAGTGTTTCCCATGGCTCAGCAGGGAGTGGGATGTCTTTAATGTTGATTTGTTTCGGGTCAGGGCCTCTGAATTGGTTACAAGTTATACAAGGATCTATGTGTGTGGTTATATCTCTTTTCATGTTAGGCCAGTAATATGTGTGCCTAGCAGTGTTTAGTGTCTTATCTCTGCCTGAGTGGCCTCCCATTGTACTGTCGTGCAATATGTGTAGGACCTTGGGGACTGTGGCTCTGGGGATAACAGTAACCTCTCTGGTGTTAGTGGTTCTCCTTATGACTCCGTCGACCAGTTTGAATTCCTCTATAGGGACAGGTGGTCGGGACTGTAAGGGGGTTTGTGAAAGGAGATGTTGTTTTATTGGAGACCATATAGGGTCTCTTTCAGTTTCCTCTGTGAGTTCTTGCATAGGTATGTATGTGGTTTGGGTTATGGGGGTGATGTAGGTTTGTCTGCTCAGGCAATCTGCCACTACGTTAGCTTTCCCAGCTAAGTATACGATCTTGGGATCGTAATCCATCTAGCAACTCTCCCATGTAAGTCTTTGGAGTTAAAAAGATAGACTAGGGGTTGGTGGCCTGTTAGTATGGTAATCTTGTAGCCTAAAATGAGGTATTTAAAGTGTTTTAGTGCCCATATGATTGCAAGTCCTTCTTTGTGTGTAGTTGAGTAGTTACTTTCAGCTTTATTGAGGACTCTACTTGCGTAGGCTATGGGGTGCTCTTTGCCATTGTCATCTTTCTGTTGTAGGACTGCGCCTATTCCTTTAGAGGAGGCGTCTGTGTAAAGAAAGAATTCTTTCTTCATGTCAGGGAAGGCTAGTACAGGGGCTGTGGTCAGAGAGTGTTTCAGTGTGTCGAAACTTTGTTGTTCTGTTTCTGACCATTGAAATGGTTCGCCTTTCCTTGTGAATTTGGTTAGGGGGGAAGCTATGTGTGCAAAATTGTGAATGAAATGTCTGTAGTATGAGGCTAACCCTATGATGCTTCGTGTTTCATTTGCGTTTCTGGGGGTTGGGAAATTGTTTATTGTATCTATTTTATCTGTGTTTGTATGAATCCCCTTTGCATCCACTTTATGGCCTAGGAAGGTGAGTTCCTTCATGAGGAATCTACATTTCTTTAATTGAATCTTTAACCCCGTATATTTGAGACGTTTGATGACAATCTCTAAAGTGTTAAGGTGGTCTCTTTCTGTGGGACTATATATAATGAGGTCGTCTAAATAGACGAATAATGAGACTCCTATCATGTCACTGAATATGCGGGTCATCAACCGTTGTTGGGTTGAGGGGGCATTCTTGAGGCCAAAGGGCATACGTTCGAAATGAAAGTGTCCCTTATCAGTGGAGAATGCAGTTACGGGTTTAGATTCATCAGATAATTCCACTTGCCAGAAGGCAGACTTAAGGTCGACAGTGGAAAAAACTGTGTTCCCTTTGCCAATGCATTGTAGTACATCTTGCATGGCGGGGAGGGGGTGTGGGTCAGATTGAGTGACATTGTTTACCTTTCTAAAGTCCACAACAGGGCGTAAGGTTCCGTCTTTCTTAGGGATCAGGAAGAGGGGACTGTTCCATGGGGAGTCTGAATGGGAAATTACGCCTTTGTGTATCATTTCTTGTACACTGCTATTGACTTGGAATTTCCTACTGTGAGGTATGCGGTAAGCGGGGGTGTATGAAGGGGGGGGGTGTTAGGGGGAATTTGGATGTGATGTTTGATTATATCACATTTGCCTAGTGGTTCACCTTCTAAGGCGACAGCTGATCTATTCCTCTGTAGGAGAGCTAATAGCTCGTTATGAATTTCTCCGTCAGCTGATGTTATGATTTGGTCTGGATGGATAGGGGTGAGGGGTTGTGTTGGTCTTACTGGGTTGATGTGTTGAGGGAGTGGTTCCTGGATAGGGAAATTATGGAGGTGGACTGTGCAAATGTTAGTATTCTTCCTGATTTTACGGTGTTGGTCTGAGAGGTTAGTTAACATGGCTAAGGCCGTTCTATTTTCCTGGATTATGTCCCAAGAGTGTTCAATTGAGATGTTGGTAAGTCTAGACGTTTCTGAGTCAATTATGGCGTCCTGATGTCCGATTGCTCCGGGTATGAATAGTGGGACAGTCATGGAATGTCTAGGGGGAATGATGACTGTGTTAGACATCAATGCTTTTGAGGTGACATAAGGGGGTGGTCGGAAGGAATAGCTGTTAGTTGGAATTGGAGTATTTGAGGAAGGGAGACATGAGAGAGGTTGTGTGTCTATAATAGTTTTCCATGTCCTCAATGATTTTAATCCTATTATACCTTGTTGATCGAGACTCCATTCGTCAGCTATGTGGAAAGGTGTGAAACCTACTTGGAAGTTGTTGACTTCTATGTTTAAGTCTATGGTGTCGTGTAGAGAAATGGTGCTCCCTTCTAGTAGGAGTCCTTCCATATTAGAAAATTGAATTTGGGGTGGGTCATTTAATGCTTCATAGAGAGCTCTTGGGATGATGTTCAGGTTTGTTCCTGTATCAACCATCATGTCAACTGTGAGTTGATCTAAAGTCACTTTTAGGGTGACGTAGTTGTGTTGTGTGTGAGATATTCCTATGGTGGTTTGGTGCGTGAGGCTGGTACACGTTCCCCCAATCGGTGTTGAGTTGTGCGTGTTGTGTGGGAGGGAACTGTTTGTCGAGGGGTGGTGAACGGTTTGCTAGTTCTCTGGTGAGGTTGTGGTTGTGATTTCTGTAGGTAACACTCTTCGTTGGAGTGAGTTGTTGTTTTGTGTAGGCTGCAGTATTTGTTTGGATGTGTTGGTGTAGGTAGGAGTGGAGGTTTAGAGGTGGGTGGAGCTTGTATGGTTTGATATTGCACCTTGCATTGCGCATCTGTATGGGAGGTAGTACCATGAACTGAGCAAGGGATGGGGTGGTGTTGTACCTGCGGGTATTGTTGTTGCTGTGTTCGACACTGGGCATCGGTGTGGGAAATGGTTCCATGAACTGAGCAAGGGATAGGGTGGCGTGTTGCCTGTGTTTGCATTTGTTGTTTTTGTATGCAGTCTCTAGTGTTGTGACTGGGTGATGAATGGTAGGAGCACCACTTAGAAGGTTGTCCTTGATTGGTGGGAGGGGGCTGCTGTGACTGAAGGCTATTTAGTCTGGGGAGATAGTGGAGGGTGGATAAGGATACATTGCAAGCATTGATGATGTCTAAGATATAGGTATAAGCTAGAGGGTTTCTAGTGTTTAGTTCCCTTTTGGAGGCTTCCTTTAAACACTTTGGAGGGAGTTGGGAGAGATAGAAACCTATCTCAAAGAATGTTAGTAAGTTTTTTGTGGTCATGACCTTTTGACCAAATTGGTCAGTGTGGATCCAAGGAGAGTTATTCTCCAGGTCCTCTCTGACTTCTTTAATTCCGTTTGCTACGAAATCCATAATGTTTGTAACGGAATGTGGTTGGACTCTAGTGTTATTGAGGAAAGTGAGAAGGAAGGTGATGTTGTTTGTTTGTTTGTTGTGAAAGACATTTAGAAGGTGGTGTTTATATTCTTGATATGTGATTCCACATGCAACTAAACTGTCTAGCATCCTTGCCTTTGAACGGCAAATGTCAGATGGGTCTATTTTCTGACGGCACAAATTAATTTTATCTGAGTCAGAGTAGTGTTGGTTTTTTGAGAAAAACAGGTCACATGCTGTCAAGAAGTCATTAATGGATAATTTACTATCTTGGGAAAAGGTTGGGATTTCTGTGAGGGGGGTAATGGTTTGATAGTTGTTAATTATTGTTGGTTGAGGTTGTGGGTAAGGATAATATTGTGGGTTTGAAGGAAGGTTAGGTGGTGGTTGGTACTGTGGCTGAATGGGAGGGGGGGTATTGTGTGTTGGGATATGGGGGTTGAACTGATTATGGCTTATAGGAGGTGTAGTTTGCATATTTGGCTGGATGGGAGGAATGGGTGGTTGTAGTTGTGAGGGGTGAAAGGGGTCTATTTGAGAGGGTTGGTTAAAAAAGGGTAAGATATCATTCTCATAAAGAGGGATTGTAGGGGTACCTGCCTTAGGGGCGTCGTGGTCGGAGGTAAGTGGGCGGTTATGGTCTAAGGACTTTGTGGTAATGTCAACCTGTGGATTTAATTGGTGAGGATCTGGATTGTCTTTGTCTATTTTTGAGTTGCTTGATGGGTTTTCCTCTTGAGATTTAGAGAGGATGGTTTCTAGCGCTTTTTTTAATTTGCTTCTCGTTCCTGTTGCCATGTTAGTGGTTAACTAGAGATGCATGTATTACTTAATAGTTAGGTGAGATGGGTGGTCTAGTTTAAAATAGTTAAATTAGAGGTATTTGGTATGCAGTAACTGAGGGGTAATATGTTATGATTAGATAAGGGAGGGGGGTATAGGGTGTCAACGGTTATACAGTATAATGGGATTACATATGTAAAATCATAAAAATATATATATATACATATAATAATAAAAAATGTGGAAATAATATGATATAGTAAGGAGTTAATTATTGTGATATTATACTTATAATAGAATTAACTATGGTTGTCATAAGGTTATACAGTATAACGGGATTACATATGTAAAATCATAAAAATATATATATACATATAATAATAATAAAATGTGGAAATAATATGATATATTAAGGAGTTAATTATTGTGATATTATACTTATAATAGAATTAATTATGGTTGTCATTCATTTTTTTACAGCAGTAAAATAGGTTACATTGATAAAAATGTATAAGTTCTATGTAAATATAAATGGGTAATACGTAGTGAAAGCAATTAAAGGTTATTGTATATATATAAATATATATAGTTTAAACAAGAATTACTTAACTGGAAGAATGCATATGAATGTGATATTATGTAATAGTCAAATCTAGTAAAAGTTATTGCATATATAAATATGTGTTGTTTTAAAAATTAGGCAAAAATATAATTAGTGTTGAAACATATAATTATGAGAGCTATTGGTTAAATTATGAGAAAGGTATGATAACCAAAAGAAAAGGGTGTACATAAAGTTTCTATTTGGAGAGAAACCAAATATTTATAAATTTAATAAATGTGGAATTAATATATATTTTATATATATAGATGGTATAGAGTAAGGTTTACGTGCGTTGGGCACGTGGGTATCTGAAGGTATAATGGTTACCTTGATATCTTGAGCTGAATCGAGTGGTATGTCAATGTCCGGCAGGGGGTGGTGTTGCTGACGTTTTGATTGTAGTAGTCGAAGGCAACGTTCGGTGAAAGAGGTTGGGTGGTTGATGTGGAAGGTGGGTATGCTGTCTGGGGGGATGAGGTGGCTGTTACGCGGGTCTGTGCTTAGCCGGTGTGAATCCTCTGGGGCGGATGAATTATGCTCGCATGTTATGGAAAGGGAGACAAAGCGAGAATCAGGGATGGTTTGAATGGGTAATATATGGTTATTATTACGGAATATATTGGAATTAAGTGGAAGAATTTTATGTTACCTTGATATTGTTGATTTTAGTAGTGTGGAATCGGTTGTAACGATTGCCCTGGATTGTGTAGTGTGAACTAAGTTCTTGTTCGTGGAGAGCGGTTTTTTCTTTATAGAACACCGTAGTCTCTTCGGAGAAGATGGGTTGAGGGATAATTGCTGCCACCAGTGATGTAACGGGATGGGTGTAACGGTATCGTTACATGATCTCCATCGAGCGTTACTTGTAGACACAAGATGTAACGGGGTCGTTACATCATCTCAGAAAGGGGTTACTTGCACACACATTTTGAGTTTTGTTCTTTATTCTTCACACTTAAGAATCTTAGTTACACTCTGTTACACAGTCTTAACACTAGGGCACGTCACAAGAACCGACTGACTGCTCTCTGGTGCATCTACTTTTTGTTCAACGGAAGTGCTGAATGGACAAGTTCTTGAGTTGCCTTTAATCGTGATCTTAACATTAATCTCTTATTATTTTGTTGTCCCACATGGTTGGGGCAACTGCATTAATTACGTATTGATGTCTACTACCATACATGTTAATTATATATCCAGGGGAGGACCGTCAGTATACGTAATATCGTATGTCAGTACTGGGTGGCTACTAGATTGATCGTGTGTGTTCGTGTGTGTGTGTGTCGTTTGATGGTTGACAGTGCTGTTCACACGAGCACGTAATGTTGACTCGGCAAGTTTGAGAGGAGTGTTTAGGTCAGCGTTTGATGCTTGACTGTCTGCGGACAGTGAGTGAGGAAGTGGGTTATATGACTGGGCGATACTACTCGTCATGTATATGAGGCGTATACAGATGATCTAGGTACAAAACCTAGACAAAGAGTCCTAGAGGGCAACCCTAGGCAAAAGACCTAGACGGGAGACCTGGACAGATGATCTAAGTACAAAACCTAGACAAAAAGTCCTAGAGGGCAACCCTAGACAAAAGACGTAGACGGGAGACCCAGGCAGATGATCTAGGTACATACAAAACCTAGACAAAAGGTCCTAGAGGGCAACCCTAGGCAAAAGATCTAGACGGGAAACATAGGCAGAAGATCTACATACAAAATATTGACAAAAAGTCCTAGAGGGTAACCCTAGGCAAAAGACCTAGACGGGAGACCTAGGCAGAAGATCTATATACAAACCCTAGGAAAAAAATCCTAGAGGGCAACCCTAGGGAAAAGATCTAGACGGGAGACCTAGGCAGAAGATCTATAAACAAACCCTAGGAGAAAGGTCCTACAGGGTAACCCTAGACAAAAAATCTAGACGGGAGACCTAGGCAGTAAATCTAGGTACAAAACCTACCAAAAAAGTCCTAGAGGGCAACCCTAGGCTAAAGACCTAGACGACAGACCTAGACAGAAGATCTAGGTACAAAACATAGCAAAAAAGTCCTAGACGGCAACCCTAGGCAAAAGACCTAGACGGCAGACCTAGGCAGAAGATCTAGAGATAAAACCAAGGAAAAAAGTCCTAAAGGGTAACACTAGGCAATAGACCAAGACGGGAGACCTAGGCAACAGATCTAGGTAAAAAACCTAGACAAAAATTCCTGGAGGGGAACCCTAAGCAAAAGACCTAGACGGGAGACCTAGACAGACGATCTAGGTACAAAACCTACACAAAAAGTGCTAGAGGGCCACCCTAGGCAAAAGAACTAGACGTGAGACCTAGGCAGAAGATCTAGATACAAAACCTAGGAAAAAAAGTCCTAGAGGGTAACGCTAGGCAAAAGACCTAGACGGTAGACCAAGGCAGAAGATCTAGGTATAAAAGCTAGGAAAAAAGTCCTAGAGGGTAACCCTAGGCAAAAGACCTTGACGGAAGACATAGTCAGGAGATCTAATTACAAAACCTAGCAAAGAGTCTTAGAGAAGTGGATCGGCGGGGGCCCTCAGGGGAGGATTGGCGGGGTCCCCTCCAGGAGGATCGGCAGGGTCCCCAGAAGAAGATCGGCGGGGGTCCCCAGAGGAGAATCGGCGGGGGCCCCCAGAAAAAGATCGGCTGGGGCCCCCAGAGGAGGATCGGCGGGGGCCCCCACCTCTACGCACAGACACACACGCACACACACACACTCGCGCACACACACACACGCACACACACACTCACACACACACACACGCACACACAAACGCTCACACTCACACACGCACAAACGCACATACACAAACACACTCGCACACACACGCACACACAACACCTAAACACACACACGCACACACACACGCACACAAACACGCACACACGCACACAAACGCACACACGCACACACACACACACGGACACACACACACGCACAAACACACACACACACACACACACACACACACACACACACTCACACACACACACACACACACACACACATAAACACACACACACACACACACACACACACACACACACACACACACACACACACACACACACACACACACACACACACACACACGCACACACACACACACACACAAAACGAGATATGAAGACGGGAACACACGAGGGTAGCTCCCCGTCCCGTAAAATACAACAAGGTAACCTAGGTAAGTACACACGCACACAAACACACACAGACACATACACACACACACACACACACAGACACACACACACACACACACACACACACACACACACACACACACACACACACACACACACACACACACACACACACATAAATACACACACACACACACATACAAACACACACACACACACACACACACACACACACTCACACACACACACACACACACACACACACACACACACACACACACACACACACACACACACACACACACACACACACACTCACACACACACATACACACACACACACA
>NC_134792.1:11025799-11028299 GCF_046742065.1 Oratosquilla oratoria
ATTATGCTTTTCTCGTTCCCGGCTAGCAATACTATCCAAACGAGAGTACAATCACCTCATTCTGGCGTCGTAAGTTTAAAACCTACCACAATGAGCTCGCGAAGTTTGCATTACATTCTATCGGCTGATGATTTTATTCAGCTGAGGGAAGGGTTTCCCAAAACGACGAAAACGTTTTTTTTTCGCAATGAAATTTTTTTTCTTGAAAATGATCAAGAAGTTTACGAGAATTCATTTTTTTCCTCATTGTTTCTTTAGAAATTTAGCTACAAAGCTAAGTGTTTTTCCTCAATGAAAGGATATTCTTTCATAAACTTCTAAAACTGATTAGATTTCAAGTTTAGACTTTCGTGATTTAGTCTGTTTTCAAGCGATGTTTAGCGTTCGATTTGGACTTGGTTCTAGCAGAGATACCGAGAATTAGATTTGACATATTTTTGTACTGTACTTATATAAAAAAATATTTTCATGGCTTTACCAGCCTATTATAAGTAGCAAATGCAGAATATGTGTATATTCAACGTAGAACATTAATTCTTCTATGATTGACCGTTTTTGAAGCCTCAGAAATGGGCGAAGAAACATAAGTTATCCTTTGTAAGGAGAGGTTTCTGACGGAAATAACGCGATTTGATCGCTTTTAGAAGTGAAACCTCTCCAGAGTACAATTGTTCAACAAGTTGTACTCCAGATGAACTAATTTTTCCGTGGATCAGGTCGATTTGGTCGACTTCCTCCTGTGACACGCTGTAGATGAAAACGGCGCCGAGGTCTTTTTGGCTGAAGAAGACGTTTTCCCCCTCTCGAATGGCCAAACCAAAGTCTGTGATTTTGACAGAGCCTGCTCTGTCAACAAGGATGTTTCTTGCTGCCAAATCGCATTGGCATTGAAACCAAACAGATTTCACTTCACTCTCGGTGAAGGAGAGTCCCTGTTCGGCCATCCGTTTGACGGTGTCCACGAGGCTAAGATCCATGATGCCCAGAACGAAGTAGACCTGGTGGTTCTCCTCCTCTCTGATGACCTCTTGCAAACAAATAACGTTTGGGTGTCTACCGAGGGTCCTGAATGAGGCGATCTCTGTGTTCAGCCGGTCATACATCAAGTCAGACAGCCTGCGATACTGCCAGCCAGCCAACCGGCCATAGTGCCAGCCAGCAAGCCATACAGCCAACCAGCCAACCAGCCAGCCAGCCATACAGCCAGTCAGCCTGCCATACAGCCAGCCAGATAGCCAGTCAGCCAGTAATACAGCCAGCCAGCCAGCCATACAGCCAGCCAAGATACCGACTATACAGGCAACCAACTGTCCATACAGTGAGGCATCCAGCCAGCCGGCCATACAGCCCGCTAGCCGGTCATAAAGCCAGCCAGTTACCCATGCAGCCAACCAGTCGGCCATACAGCTAGCCAGCCAGCTACTTTTGTGATTTTTTGTCCATTGCATAAGTATAGAAAAAAATTCAATTCACATTTTCTGAAATATGAGTATATATATATCAGCCTCTTGGATACCGGATAGCACTTTCCGCCTTATATTGTCTCTGCCGCTATTGAGGGACCTAGTGACGACCCCTACGGATCAAAGTTTCACAGCGTTCTTTTTGATCTCCACTCAAGAAGAATTCTTGTTATCTTTTATTTATCTATATTTCTTTATCATCATTTTACTTATTTGTTCATCTTATTTATCTGTTTATTTTTTGCTTCAACCACCTTAGTGGTCGTTGCCAGCGAAATGCAGATGACGTCTCCTCCTTCTTGATCCCCTTCCGTTCCGGGTGGCACTGTTTCTTGTCCTATGGCTGCCGTCAGGTGGTTTTATTCACTTCTCCGTGGCGACCCCTTCATGAGGTCAAGTAGTTATAACATTATCATGCCATTCAAAACGGCCTAGAAAATGTGGGATTGATTGCGCGATCTTTTGATTTTTTTCTATTTTTCTTTTACCTAGATCTGCTGCCTAAGTCTGTCGTCTAAGTCTTTTAACTAGGGTTACCCTTTAGGACTTTTTTCCTAGGTTTTGTTTCTAGATCTTCTGCCTAGGTCTCCCGTCTAGGTCTTTTGCCTAGGGTGGCCCTTTAGGATTTTTTTTTCTATTTTTTTTCCCTAGATTTACTGCTTAGATCTCCCGTCTAGGTCTTTTGCCTAGGGATGACATCTAGGACTTTTTGAATAGCCTTTCTACCTAGGTCTTCTGCCTAGGCCTCCCGTCTAGGTCTTTTGCCTAGGGATGCCCTCTAGGACTTTTTGAATAGTTTTTCTACCTAGGTCTTCTGCCTAGGTCTCCCGTCTAGGTCGTTTGCCTAGGGCTGCCCTCTAGGACATTTTGAATAGCTTTTCTAACTAGATCTTCTGTCTAGGTCTTACGTCTATGTCTTTTGCCTAGTGTGGCCCTCTAGGACTTTTTGAATAGGTTTTGTAACTAGATCATCTGTCTAGGTCTCCCGTCTAGGTTTTTTGCCTAGGGATGCCCTCTAGGACTTTTTGAACAGCTTT
>NC_134792.1:11033299-11043299 GCF_046742065.1 Oratosquilla oratoria
CATACAAATACACAAAAATACATACAAGAGGCTCACTCGACCATCAAGGCCTAGCACTTCGTGAACGTAGATGATACGAGTGGCCGTGGCCCACAATGGGTGATACAATGGGAACATTGAGTGTTGGGGGAGGTTGGGTGAATGCAGGTATGGGCACCTGAGTCTTTTTAAGCCTGTCAGAATGGCAAATCTCACTAAGACCCGTAGATGGGTCAAAAACCCTGAATTTGTTGGGATGGAGCTGTTCTGTTACTAAAAAGGGACCTGTGAATTTACAATTTAGTTTGGACTGGCGGTCCGGCATGCTCCTAAAGACATGATCCCCAACAATGATGTTCACAGGCTTAGCACGACCATGTTGGTGTTTTAACATGTCAGCCTTGGAAATAACAAGTTTGTCCCTAACAGACGCATAAATATCATGCAGCACATGATCCTGAAGTTTACTATAGTCATCCACATTGTAGAGGGGACGAGCAGGACTGTCAAGCATGTCATAAGGGAGTCGTTTATCTGATCCAAAGACAACATAATGGGGCATTTTTCCCGTGGAAGCGTTTATGGTGCTGTTGATACAAGCACTAACATGGGGAAGCCAATCCTCCGAAGACTCATCAAAATGACTAGCAAGGTGACGTAAGATCTCCAAAATTTTCCTGTTCGTCCTCTCTACAAGACCATTGGACGCCGGATGATAAGCAGTAACAAAAGTTTGTTTAATGCTATAACGTGCACAAAGGCCTGCCAAAACCTCGTTCTTAAATTCAGCCCCATTATCACTAAGGAGCACCGAAGGAGTGGTGTATGGACACAACACATGGGAAACTAAAGCATGTGCTACAACTGGTGCAGATTTGTTACGTAAGGGAGCTAGGACCACAAAACGACTAAAATGATCCACACATACAAGGACATACACAGAGCCCTGTGTGCTACGAGGCAGTTGCAAAAGGTCTATAGCTACAGTCTGAAAAGGGCGAGAAGGAATAGGGTACTCTAAAATGGGAGCAGTGCTCGTAGAACCTTTGTTCTTGGCACAAGAACTACACCGGGCCACATGAGAGGCAATGTCTAGTCGCATTTTAGGCCAATAATACTTCTTCCGTGCCATAGCCAGAGTTTTGTCACGACCTGGGTGACCAGCCTGAGGGGCATCATGAGCAAGGGACAAAACAATGGGAACTAGAGAGCTGCGCCACATCCTGCTCAAACACTTCCACATTGCGAATGAGAACTTCGTCCTGCAGGGAAAATTGGTACAGAGGTACTGGCAAAGCTGGTAAGGTGGAATCATCACCAGACTCCAAAGCATAAATGACAGCAGACCAGACAGGGTCTTCACGCTGAGCTTTTACCAGATCCTGCAGGGAAAAGTTATCAATCACGGTAACAGCAGCAACAGGGATATTCCGTGAAAGTGCATCAGCAACATGATTAGCTCGCCCGGGCAAATGCTTTAGGGTTGGATTGAATTCCTCAATCGTGAGGAACCATCTGGCTAGGCGACCTGACAGATTCTTTCCTTGAAAAAGCTGAGTGACAGGAGTGTGGTCCGTGTAGACTGTAATAGGATATCCAAAAATGATATCACGGAAGTGCTTTAAAGCCCACACCACAGCCAGGGCCTCTAAATGAGTAACAGAGTAACGGGACTCAGGCTTGTTAAGAATGCGACTAGCATATGCAATAACATGAGGTCTACATCCTTCTACTTGTTGCATAAGTACAGCTCCAATACCTGTACCAGAAGCATCTGTACAAATAGTAAAGGGGATACTATAATCAGGGAAAGCCAATACAGGTGCTTCAGTAAGAGCAAGCTTCAAAGAATCAAAACTTGTCTGATGGACATCACGCCACTGGAAGGATGAGTCCTTCTTGAGAAGGTGAGTGAGAGGGGAAGCAATTGAAGCAAAGTCTTTAATGAATGCACGATAGTATCCTGCAAGTCCAAGGAAGGACCGTACATTTTCAACCGACTTCGGTACAGGGAAGTCTCTGACTGCCTTGATCTTTTCACCAGTAGTATGGATACCATGTTTGTCTACAACATGACCTAGAAACTGGATACTAGCCTTGAAAAAGGAACACTTAGGTAAGCTGAGTTTCAACCCAGCTTCAGCAAACCATTGCAAGACCATGGACAACTTAGAAAAGTGGCTCTCCACATCTTTGGAAACAAGAATCAAATCATCCAAGTAAACAAAAAGTCCATTCCCAATTAAGCCATGAAATATAGAGTTAACTAATCGCTGGCAAGTCAAAGGAGCATTCCGCAAACCCATGGGGCAACGAAGCCATTCATAGTGCCCATTGGGAGTCGAGAAGGCCGTGATCTTACGAGACTTCTCCTCCAGGGGTATCTGCCAAAAACCTGCTTTTAAATCTAAAGTGGTGAACACTGTGTTACCATTGCCAATGGACTGAAGAAGCTCGCTTAAGATAGGCAGAGGATAATGATCAGGAAGAGTGACCTCATTGACTTTCCTATAATCAACCACAGGACGAAAAGATCCATCCTTCTTAGGCACCAGGAGAAGAGGCGAATTCCACTCGGAGTGGGACTCCTGTACAACACCTTCACTCAACAAATCGTCAACCAAGGACTGGGCTATAAGCCGACGAGAGTGAGGCAACCTGTAAGAGGGGACGTAAACAGGACGAGTGCCTGGCTGAAGGTCAATTCTATGAACCACACGATCCGTAACCCCTAACGGATCACCTGGTAAAGCCAAAGCCTGACGGTGGGTAACTAGCAGGTCAAGGAGACGAGGCGTCTCTTTAGGAAAATCAGTTTCGCCTACAAATGTGGCGAGCTCAGAAGCTACGCGAGCAGGGTCACGTGTTGGGGGAGACTGTAGAACAGAAGCTGCTATAATAGGCGAATCCTGGAAAGCAGCAACGCGTACCACCTCAAAGGAGCCTAAGTGACTGCCAGGAGAGAGAGAAATAGGAGCACCCGTGACATTGGTTACCATCGCCGTGGTAACGTGATCCTCACGAATAGTGGAGAGAGTTCCTTCTAGGGCAAGCCGACGAATACGAATAGAGTCAGGCAGAGAGAACGTCAGACACAATTGGGGCACCTGAGACGCGCACTGGAACTCGAACAGAACTTGAAGGTTCAATAAGATGCTCTCCTACAACAACAGCAGCACAATGAGCAACAGGGGCAGTCGAATGTTTACACTGACCATGGATATGGCAATAACTGAGTCTACTTGGAGGTTCTACTCTGGAAAGGTCATGCGATTGATTAGAAGAAACAGTAGGTACACTCCTATGAACAGGGGACAGTTTTGACTTGTTTACCTGGCGCCTACGGCGGAAACAAAAATCGCTCGAATGACCAGACCTGTTACAAAAAGTACACAACAGGGGAGGGGGTGTAACTCTAGATTGAGGGGAACTAGGAGTAGAAACTGTAGACTGAGAGAGTTGAGGAGAACAAGGGACATGACCCTGTTGATGAGCATTGCTAATACACAAAAAACTAGATGGGACTTCTCCCAGTTTACGAGAAAGTTGTGATGCAAAAGACAATAGAGTTTCATCAGGCTTATACTTGAGAGAAGATGCTGCTCGTCTCTCAGAAGGCACCAAAAAAAGGATATATAAAAGAAACTCTACGATAAGACGAAATCTATCTACAGAAATGTTACCTTTCTCTACCCAGTCCGACTGGGACAATGACTCGAAAGCCTCAACAGCAAGGATACTGGCCTGAGCTTGCGCACGGCGATGATCGAGGGTACCCAGTCGGGATACGAGAGTATAAGCTAGTTTGAAGCACCAATGGAACGCACCACCACCAAGAGTATCTGCGAACAGTTGAAGGAAGTTAGACCTAAAGGTGTCATAATCATAGTTCAGAAGTTTAGGATCTAAACACGAAGCCGAGAGGAGTTTGGCAGCAAACGAATGTGGCACAATCTGGGACCTCACAAAGGATATCTTCTCAGGCCCCGTCGAAACGTTTGACTGTACAATAGCATCTTCACATTGTCTTATAAACTCAGCCGCCCTATAATGGGAGTCTATCCCTGAAAACGGCACCACAGTTGGGTTTTGATGCAGTAATGTTACCCTATTACCCATTGACTCAGATGAGCTTACCGGACTGAGAAACGAAGGCCTCGATTTAGACATGGTGGGAGATAACTTTGTCCCACTTCTTAAAATCATATGAAAATACTAACACCAAACAAATACAACACTCTAACGTAAGCATGAAATAATGTAAAAAAAATAATATAGTGAATCACACGGACAATGACATAATTTACAGAAACACAAGCATTGACACTACCAATGCCATACATAGACCACTAGGAAGAAAATTATATTACGACCGTAATGAAACACACACGTCGCAGGCGACGAATGTCGTCCGGGGTAACATTCAAGGGACGCGAACGACGTCACCACAAAAATTTATATAATTCATACAAACATAAATTGTGTAATGCATACAAACATAAGCATTGGGAAACAGAACCAATGCAATACATAAATCAATAATGTAATAAACACGCGTTGCCAAGCGACGACAGTTCAACATTCAAAATAAAGCATACAATACAAACATAAGCATTGGAAAACAGAACCAATGCTATACATAAATCAATAATGTAATAATACGTAAGTACATATACGTAAATAAACACGCGTCGCCAAGCGACGACAGTTCAACATTCAAAGTAAAGCCACGCCAATGACGTCACGGTTTCGAGGAGGGAAGCGTCACCTAACCGGTCTTCACAGATTTAACTTTGGCTTCTCCTGCAGCAAACAAACTGTCTAATTCACCATCCAGGCGCAATTTCCGCTGAGGGTACCCACGGAGCAATAATTAGGACAGGCGACGATGATGTCCAAATATAGCAGGGAAAAAAATCACTTGCCGACATACGGCCTGCGCCGAAATACAACCAAAGACACAGTGTCCAGAGCACTATAATGTCTATAAATATGTAAGGTCACTGAAAATACCTGAGCTGTAACGAAAAAAATGGGGAGAAAACACAATACGAGCCACCAACCGATACGCACACTAGCCGGCAATTCAAAGTCACTAATTGTACCTATCTTTGTAATAAAATGAGTCACTAATCGTTTATACCGCTGCCACCAAATGTTCTGGGTGGCTAAAGAAACTCAGGAGGCACAGTTCAAATTTATAGAATTGGAAAAAATATGATATATGGCACGACACAATGGACAAGCGTGCGGTAGCCGTGAACGTGATTCGTCGACTGGAGCCAACATTCCCGCTAAAAACTACCCACGCCAAGACTTGCGACATTTGATAAAAATAATGAATACGGCATTTAGAATATATATACAAAACACACAGAATATAATACAATATAAATATACAAACATCGTGCCAACACAGTCTACCGTCTAGGTCTTTTGCCTAACGTTACCCTCTAGGACTTTTTTCCTAGGTTTTGTATCTAGATCTTCTGCCTAGGTCTCCCGTCTAGTTCTTTTGCCTAGGGTTGCCCTATAGCACTTTTTGTCTAGGTTTTGTACCTAGATCATCTGCCTAGGTCTCCCGTCTAGGTCTTTTGCCTAGGGTTGCCCTCTAGGACTTTTTGTATAGGTTTTGTACCTAGATCGTCTGTCTAGGTCTCCCGTCTAGGTCTTTTGCCTAGGGTTGCCCTCCAGGACTTTTTGTCTAGGTTCTGTTCCTAGATCATCTACCTAGGTCTCACGTCTAGGTCTTTTGCTTAGGGTTCCCCTCCAGGACTTTTTGTCTAGGTTTTTTACCTAGATCTTCTGCCTAGGTCTCCCGTCTAGGTCTATTGCCTAGTGTTACCCTCTAGGACTTTTTTCCTTGGTTTTGTCTCTAGATCTTCTGCCTAGGTCTGCCGTCTAGGTCTTTTGCCTAGGATTGCCGTCTAGGATTTTTTGCTATGTTTTGTACCTAGATCTTCTGCCTAGGTCTGTCGTCTAGGTCTTTAGCCTAGGGTTGCCCTATAGGACTTTTTTGGTAGGTTTTGTACCTAGATTTACTGCCTAGGTCTCCCGTCTAGATTTTTTGCCTAGGGTTGCCCTGTAGGACCTTTCTCCTAGGGTTTGTTTATAGATCTTCTGCCTAGGTGTCCCGTCTAGGTCTTTTCCCTAGGGTTGCCCTCTAGGATTTTTTTCCTAGGGTTTGTACATAGATCTTCTGCCTAGGTCTCCCGTCTAGGTCTTTTGCCTAGGGTTACCCTCTTGGACTTTTTGCCAATATTTTGTATGTAGATCTTCTGCCTATGTTTCCCGTCTAGATCTTTTGCCTAGGGTTGCCCTCTAGGACCTTTTGTCTAGGTTTTGTATGTACCTAGATCATCTGCCTAGGTCTCCCGTCTACGTCTTTTGCCTAGGGTTGCCCTCTAGGACTTTTTGTCTAGGTTTTGTACCTAGATCATCTGTCCAGGTCTCCCGTCTAGGTCTTTTGCCTAGGGTTGCCCTCTAGGACTCTTTGTCTAGGTTTTGTACCTAGATCATCTGCCTAGGTCTCCCGTCAAGGTCTTTTGCCTAGGGTTACCCTCTAGGACTTTTTTCCAAGGTTCTATATCTAGATCTTCTGCCTAGGTCTCCTGTCTAGGTCTTTTGCCTAGCGGTACCCTCTAGGACTTTTTTCCTAGGTTTTGTATGTAGATCTTCTGCCTAGGTCTCCCGTCTAGGTCTTTTGCCTAGGGTTTCCCTCTAGGACGTTTTTTCTAGTTTTTTTACCTACAGTAGATCTGCTGCCTAAGCCTACCGTCTAGGTCTTTTGCCTAGGGTTACCCTTTAGAACTTTTTATCCTAGGTTTTGTATCTAGATATTCCCCCTGGGTCTACCGTCTATGTCTTTTGCCTAGGGTTGCCCTCTAGGACCATTTTTTGGTATGTTTTGTTTCTAGATCTTCTGCCTAGGTCTCCCGTCTAGATCTTTTGCCTAGGGTGGTCCTTTAGGACTTTTTTTTTCTAGGTTTTGTACCTAGAATTACTGCCTAGATCTCCCGTCTAGGTCTTTTGCCTAGGATTGACCTCTATGACTTTTTGAATAGCCTTTCTACCTAGGTCTTCTGCCTAGGTCTCCCGTCTAGGTCTTTTGCCTAGGGATGCCCTCTAGGACTTTTTGAATGGCTTTTCTAACTAGATCTTCTGTCTAGGTCTCACGTCTAAGTATTTGGCTAGTGTGGCCCTGTAGGACTTTTGAATAGGTTTTGTAACTTGATCATCTGTCTAGGTCTCCCGTCTAGGTCTTTTGCCTAGGGATGCCCTCTAAGACTTTTTGAATAGCTTTTCTATTTAGGGTTACCCTCTAGAACTTTTTTCCAAGGTCTGTATCTAGATCTTCTGCCTAGGTCTCCCGTCTAGGTATTTTGCCTAGCGTTACCCTCTAGGACTTTTTTCCTAGGTTTTGTATGTAGATCTTCTGCCTAGGTCTCCCGTCTAGGTCTTTTGCCTAGGGTTGCCCTCTAGGACGTTTTTTCTAGTTTTTTTTTTTTTTTTTTTTTTTTTTTTTTACCTAGATCTGCTGCCTAAGTCTGCCGTCTTGGTCTTTTGCCTAGGGTTACCCTTTAGTACTTTTTTCCTAGGTTTTGTATCTAGATCTTCCGCCTGGGTCTCCCGTCTATGTCTTTTGCCTAGGGTTGCCCTCTAGCACTTTTTTTTGCTAGGTTTTGTTTCTAGATCTTCTGCCTAGGTCTCCCGTCTAGGTCTTTTGCCTAGGGTGGCCCTTTAGGACTTTTTTTTCTAGGTTTTGTACCTAGAATTACTGCCTAGGCCTCCCGTCTAGGTCTTTTGCCTAGGGATGCCCTCTAGGACTTTTTGAATAGCTTTTCTACCTAGGTCTTCTGCCTAGGTCTCCCGTCTAGGTCTTTTGCCTAGGGATGCCCTCTAGGACTTTTTGAATAGCTTTTCTAACTAGATCTTCTGTCTAGGTCTCACGTCTATGTCTTTGGCTAGTGTGGCCCTCTAGGACTTTTGAATAGGTTTTGTAACTAGATCATCTGTCTAGGTCTCCCGTCTAGGTCTTTTGCCTAGGGATGCCCTCTAAGACTTTTTGAATACCTTTTCTACCTAGGTCCTCTGTCTAGATCTCCCATCTAGGTCTTTTGCCTAGGACTGCCTTTTAGACTTTTGCCGCATTTTTTCATGTCTTCTTCCTAGTTCCTTTTAGATATTCTTAGGATTTTTGCTTAGACATCCCGTCTAGGTCCTTTACTTAGATCCTCTACCTAGGTTCTCCGTCTAGGTTCTCCTTCTAGTTCTTTTCCTTTGGTTAGGTTTCTCACATCGTTCGCTTACTTATGTTTTTTCCACCAGGTCCTTTGCCAAGGGTTTTCTTCCCCGTCTAATATCTAATTTTTACGATTAAATCTTCCATTGAGGTGTTCAATCAATACGTCCTCTTTCGTCTATTTCTCCTGTGTCACTCCAGTTGACTTCCGGTAAGGTCTCGTGTCCGGATCCTCCGCTTAGGTCTTCGGGATCTTTTCTCGATGTCCTCCGGTGAGGCAGACGTGACTTCGTGAGAGCCTTCCGCCTGACCACCGGGCTGCGCATCATAGATGACCATTGACTCGAGGTTTCCGTCTTGCCCGTCCTAGTTAATGGACTCCTCCTCTTCCTCCTTTTCTTCCTCGTCCTCCTCCTCCTTGTTAATTAAAGGAAAACCACACATGAAGATTAATCTGACCTTGGAAAGAATAATGAATCATCTATCCCATCCAGATGTGAAGCCCCGAGGGTCTGGCACTCGGTCTACGGAACGAAACTAAGCCTAATTTCCTCCTTATTTTTTTTATATAGAAAGAGGGCTTGCAGCCAACAATTACTCTCCTCCTCCGCTGCAAATTAAAGCGTTTCTCTGTGTGTGTGTGTGTGTGTGTGTGTGTGTGTATTCACCTCGGATCTGCTGCAGCCTCTTTTCGAGACAGCCAGACACCACCCTACGGCAGTGAGCTCAGAGCTCATTATTAGCAGATCTCTGGGTAGGTCTGAGACCACTCACACTCCACACACCGGGAATTCAAGGTCACAACTCCTTGACTAACGTCCCGTACCTACTCGCTGCTAGGTGAACAGGGGCTACACGTGAAAGGAGACAAACCCAACTTGTCTCCGCCCGGCCGGGGAATCGAACCCCGGTTCTCCGGCTTGTGAGGCCAGTGCTTTACCAATCCGCCACCGGGTGTGTGTGTGTGTGTGTGTGTGCGTGTGTGTGTGTGTGTGTGTGTGTGTGTGTGTGTGTGTGTGTGTGTATTCACTTGGTCTTTGGATCACGTGTTGTACTCGTGATCGACAGCTATTTCCCTCCTGGAAGAGAGCTCAGAGCTCGTAGGTCCGATCTATGGGTAATGCTATGACCTTGCACACACACACACCCCCAACTCCCCGCCCACGAGTGTTGGAGTAACACCCCTCAGCGCTGCGATACTGATATTATTTCAGCCCCGGGCGAGAGTCGAACCCGGACCTCCGTAGTGGCAGGCCAGAGCTCTAACCACAGCGTGTGTGTGTGTGTGTGTGTGTGTGTGTGTGTGTGTGTGTGTGTGTGTGTGTGTGTGTGTGTGTGTATCTTCTATACCTCTCATTACTGTAGCATGTGACACACTGGTAGAAGCTCTTTGTCACAGTCTTAGATGAACACAAATACAATCATCATCATCATCATCATCATCATCATCATCATCATCATCATCATCATCATCATCATCATCATCATCATCATCATCATCATCTTTGAATATATTGATGATGAAACTGTCTCACATTTTCTAGGCCGTTTTGAATGGCATGATAGTGTTATAACTACTTGACCTCATGAAGGGGTCGCCACGGAGAAGTGAATAAAACTACCTGACGGCAGCCATAGTACAAGAAACAGTACCGCCCGGAATGGAAGGGGATCAAGAAGGAGGAGACGTCATCTGCATTTCGTTGGCAATGACCAGTGAGGTGGTTGAAGCAAAAAATAAACAAATAAATAAGATGAACAAATAAGTAAAATGATGAT
>NC_134792.1:11048299-11073299 GCF_046742065.1 Oratosquilla oratoria
AACAAAGCAAATGGCAAATTTATGTTAACTATAGAAATGAGTATGTTAATGTGAGAAGAGAGGAGAAAAGGAACCATGAGAAGGATATTATAGACAAATGCAAAGAGCAACCCAAACTATTCTATCGGTATGTGAATGGTAAACTTAAAAACAAACAGGAATTGGTGAAACTATGCCAAGGAAACAGAATACACAGAAGATTTAGAGATGGCCGAAGTCATGAACAATCACTTTAAATCTGTTTTCACCAGAGAGAAAATACCGAATTGTGACATAGACAAAAACAAGAAATCTCCCCTCATGAATGAGTTTACAGCATCACTAAAGGAAATATCAGAACATTTATCAAGGCTGGATGTCAGAAAATCACATGGCCCGGACGGTATTGCAAATTGGATTCTAAAGGAGTGCAAAGAAGAACTAACAGACAAAATACACATCTTAATAAACAGCTCACTCAAAGAAGGAAAGATACCCGAGGACTGGAAAAACGCTAACATTGTACCAATACACAAAGGAGGAAACAAAGAAGAACCCACCAACTATAGGCCAGTGTCACTAACAAGCACCATTGCCAAAATTTGTGAGAAAATAATCAAGAATAGATGGGTAAAACATCTGGAAGACAATGACATATTAAACCCAAGACAATTCGGATTCAGACAAGGAAGATCATGCTCCACAAACTTAATATGCTTCTACTCAAGACTAATAGACATAGTGCAAGAAAGAAATGGATGGGCTGATTGTGCATTCCTAGACTTGCAAAAAGCCTTTGACAAAGTACCACACAGAAAACTACTAAAAAAACTGGAACACATAGGAGGAATACAGGGAAACCTACTAAAATGGATAGAGGACTTTCTGACTGGCAGAAAGATGAGAGTAGTGCTCAGAGAAAAATATTCAGACTGGAAAGAGGTGATCAGTGGAGTACCGCAAGGATCTGTGCTGGCACCAATAATGTTTGCTATCTATATGAATGACATGGATGAGGACTTGAACTGCTACATGAGCTTCTTTGCCGATGACGCCAAACTGCTAAGGAAAATAGAAACTGATGAGGACTGTGAAGCACTGCAAGAAGACCTAAATAGGGTATGGAACTGGAGTCAGAAATGGGAAGTGGACTTTAATACTAAGAAGTGTAGCATAATGGAGTTTGGAAAAAGCAAAAACAGAATATCAGGAAAATATACAATTGGAACCAAAGAAGTAAAGAAAGTAGGATCCGAAAAAGATTTGGGAGTAATTATCACGAACGACTTGTCCTATGATATACAGATTAACAAAATTGTCGGGGAGACTTACAACTTGCTAAGATCAATAAAAGTGGCGTTTACATACTTGGACGAAGACATGATGAAAAAAATATTGGTTACATTGATAAGGCCTAGATTAGAGTATGCAGCGACATTGTGGTCCCCCAGTACCAAAAAGAATATAAAGAAAATAGAAAGAATCCAAAGAGCAGCTACAAAAATGGCACCTGCACTTGCAAACCTATCATACGAAGAGAGATTGGCTAAACTGGAGTTACCGACACTGGAGCAAAGAAGAGAGAGAGGTGACCTATTGACCATCTACAGAATCATGAAAGGCACAGAGGTACTCGATAGTGAGAACTTACTTAACTGGGACAAAAGAAACACAAGAGGACATGGAAAGAAAATAAAAAAACATAGCTATAGAAGAGAACTGAAGAAAAACAGTTTTCCTCATAGAGTTTTGGACACTTGGAACAAACTGGACAATGAAATAGTATGCGCAAAAACCATTCATGAGTTTAAAAACAAACTAGACACTGCAAGATACAAAGGCGGGACAACACGAGCATAGCTCCCCTTCCCGCAAAATACAACTAGGTAAATACAACTAGGTAAATACACACACACACACACACGCACACCCACACGATCGGCGGTGGCCCCCAGAAGAGGATCGGCGGCGGCTACCAAAAAAGAATCGGCGGTGGCCCCCAGAGAAGGATTGGCAGGAGCCCCCAGAGGATAAGCGTGGGCCCTTTAAGAAGGATCGGCTGGGGCCCCCAGAGGAGAATCGGCGGGGGGCCCCAAAGGAGGGTCGGCGAAGGCCCCCAGAGGGGGGTCGGCGGGGGCCCCAAGAGGAGGATCGGCGAGGGCCTCCAGAAAAGGATCGGCGGGGGCCCCCAGAGTAGCATCGGCGGGGGCCCCCAGAGGAGGATCGGCGGAGCCCCCAGAAAATGATCGGCAGAGGCCCCCAGAAGAGGATGGGCGGAGGCCCCCAGAGTACCATCGGCGGGGTCCCCAGAGGAGGATCGGTTGGGGCCACCTGAGTAGGATCAGCGGGGACCAACAAAAGAGGATCGGCGAGGACCACCAGAGGAGGATCTTAGTATATTCTAAACTTGTTACTATTAGTACATATTAAAATTATTATTAAAAGTATATTCTAAACATGTCATTACTAGTATTTTGTAAAATTTTCACTATTAGTACTCATTAAAGTAATTACTAATATACATTAAACGCTATACGTTTTTTCTAAATTTCCCATTTTATTATAAATTAAATTTCTCATTAACATGTAAACTTGTCATATTCTAAACTTTTCATTATCATTTCACATAGATTTTATCTTTAATAGAGCTTATCATTATTTTTATATTCTAAACTTCTCATTAATAGTATATACTAAACTTATCACTATTAATAAACATTAAAGTTATCTTTAATAGTACCTTCTAAACTTGGCATTATTAGTATACTCTAAACTTGTCGTTATTAGTACAAGTTAACGTTATCAATTATAATACCTTCTAAACTTACCCTTATTAGTATATAGTACTTTGTTTATATTATTACACATTAAAGTTATCATTAATAGTACCTTCTAAAAGTTGTCATTAAGGTACCTTCTGAACTTATCTTTTTTTGTATATTACAAAAATGCTATTTTTAGTGTATCAACTCTAACTTCAATGACAAAATTAGAATATACTAATAATGGCATGTATGGAAGATAAAACGAATGATATGTATTAATAATCACAGATTCAGAATAACTAATGTGTACTAATAATCACAGGTTTACAATATTTAGAAGGTTACATTAATGATAACGTTAATGTGTAGTAATAATGACACTTTTGAAATATATTAATAATGCAAGGTTTAGAAAATACTAATAATAGCATAGTAGATGTTGCTATTAATGATAACTATAATACTACAACTATAACTATAATACTATAACTATAATACTATAAAACTATATAATAATTAGTTTTGAATATACTAACAATGACATGTTTAGAAGACACTACTAATGATAACTCTCATATGTACTAATACTCAAAATTTTAAAATATACTAATAATGACAAGTTTAGAATAATGATAATCTCGGGATATATTATTATTACCAATTTCAGAATATACTAATAATGATAAGGATACAAGGTCCTAGTAATGATAACTTTAATGTACAGTATACTGATAAAGTTTAGATATGTTTAGTATATTTGAATATACTAATAATAATAAGTTTAGAATATACTAATAATGAAAGTTGAATATCCGAAAAATGACAAAATTATAAAGAAAATTATTGATTATAACTATTGATTATAACTTTAATGTGTACTAATAATCACAGGTTTACAATATTTCAATAATGACATGTTTAGAAGGTTACATTAATGATAACGTTAATGTGTAGTAATAATAACACGTTTGAAATATATTAGTACTGGAAGGTTTAGAAAATACTAATAATAGCATAGTAGAAGTTGCTATTAAAGATAACTATAATACGTACTAATAATTAGTTTTGAATATGACAATGACATGTTTAGAATATACTAATAATGACAAGTTTAGGATAATGATAAACTCGGAATATATTATATTACCAAGTTTAGAATATACTAATAATGGTAAGAATACAAGGTCCTAGTAATGATAACTTCAATGTATACTAATAAAATTTACAATACCAAAAAAGATATACTAATATTGATGTTTCGAATTTACGAACAATGACAACTTAAGAAAGTGATAATTAATGTGTGATAAATAATGAGGGTTTAGAATAAGCTTTAATGGGTACTAATAATGACAAGTGTTGAATATACCAATAATGACAAATTTAGAATATGCTAATAATGTCAGGTTTAGAATATACTTGTAATGACAAGTTTAGAATACACCAATAATAACAAATTTAGAAGGTATTATTAATGAAAAATTTAGTATGTACCAATAATAACGAGCTCAGAATATACTAAGAATCACAAGCTTAGAATAATGACATAATTAGAGTATACTAATGATAAGCTTAGAAGATAATTGTAAGGGCCCACTCCCCTTCCCCGGGCCCTGAAAAGTAATACCAGTTCGGGTGCTACTGGATCTGCTGGGCTCTAAGTCGCTTTGAACGCGCACTCACTGTCTGTGGCCCGGAAGTGAGTCCTCTTGTGCTCTGAGGATTTGATTGTTTCATAGCTGTTTACGTGTGTATTAATACGTATTTTACGTTGTGGCATTTTGAAGTGGGTAAAATTGTTTGTTCTATTTGCTTAAAGCGAGTAATCTTTCTTGTCTTACAGCTTGTATTTGTTTGATGCATTTACGTCCCTTGTATTTTTTGCTTCTGCTTAATTTTGCTTATTTCATTTACTTTCGGTGTTATTTGATGTCCCTTGGTTGTGCATCTTTAGTCGTTGACACGTATCTTATTTGTTTTATTCATTGACACGTCTTTTGTTCTCTTGTTCGTTAACACGTATCTTGTTTGTCTTGTATCATAGTCATTGACTTGTGCCTTATTCGTTACTAATTCTCGTCAATATGACTTCTGTTCAGGAGCTTAAGGAACAGGCTATAGCTTTAGGCCTCGCAGGAGGAGATGTCGGCAAATACGTCATAGAACAGCAAGCTATTGAACGAGAAGAACGTGAAAAAGAGCGACGAGCCAAGAAGGAGGAAATTGAGCATAAGACCCGCTTAGCTGAAATTGAAGCGGAGAAGGCAAAGATTGAAGCAGAGAAGGAGAAGGCAAAGATTGAAGCAGAGAAGGAGAAGGCCAAGATTGAAGAGGAAAAGGAGCTAGAGCTAGCTCGTATCACGGCGACAAAGCAACCTACCGCGACTCCACATGATTCGGTAAGGCGTTCCCAGCTCCCTCTCTTACAAGAGGGAGAAGATATTGCCTCTTACCTTAACCGTTTTGAGAGAATTGCAGAACTACTTAAGCTGAGTCCAGACAGCTATGCCGTAAGACTGGGTAGCTTACTTACGGGGAAGGCGGCCGATATGTACATATCTCTCTCCCCAGAGATAACTAAGAACTATGAGCTACTGAAGAAAGCTTTATTGTCAGGTTTTAACAAGACTCCTGATGATTACCGCGTAGACAATCGCAATGTCAAGATTTCTTCAGGAGAAACTTTTCTTCAGTTCTCATTTCAACTAACCAGACTATTCCAGGCGTGGTTAGATTCCTCAGAGGTAGGGAATACTTTCAATAATTTGAAAGACTTTATGATCTTTGACCAGTCTTTGTCTTCCCTCCATCCAGACTTGCGTGCTTTCATCAAGGAACGACGACCCTCTACGTTAACTGAGGCCATTCGTTTGGCTGACGATTGGATGTCAGCCCACCCTAATCTTCCTTGAACTTCGATTCCAAATGCAAAGAAGTTCTCTCGACCACCTAAGCCGCCTAAGGTAACCACAGTGACCCCGAATCCGTCTAGCGGCCGAAAGGACCCTCCACCTTTGACTTGTCACGGTTGTGGAGAAATTGGACACATTCGGCCTCGTTGCCCTAGGAATCCCCGCACCTTCAAAGAAGGCACGTCAGCTACGCAACCATATAAGGTAGGGTTTTGCCTGTCTGATAGAACAGCCCCTCACTTCCAGGCCTCTGGTACCATCAATGGGGCCTGGGTGTCTACTATAATCCGGGACACCGGCTGTTCCTGCGTAGTCGTATCAGATGAGATGCTACCAGATATAGATGTCCCGAGTTGCAAGAAAGTCTATGTTGCCGACTACTTGGGCCGAGTAGATGCCTTTCCTCTGGTTTCTTGTTACCTTCGATGTCCTTATTACGAGGGATGGGCAGACGTCGTCAGAGCGCCCATCAAATTTGCTAGTGTCTTAATTGGTAACGTTCCAGGCGTTAAAGATCCTAATATATCTGAATGTTCCCCTCCAGCTGATGACTCCGCTATTCCACGCCCGACACAAACTGCTACACCTTCTCCCAAGCACCAGACCCGAGCCGGCAAAATGAAACGGATTCACCCCTTAGCTCTGCCTGCCCTACAACCTCTCTCGGTGACGCCCGACAACTTCAGTCTACTCCAGTCCTCGTGTGAGACACTCTCTGCCGCTAGAGCAAAGGCAGCCTCGGGAGAAATAGACCAAACGAGGAACGGGTCTACTTACCAGTTTGTCAAGACGGACGGTCTCCTCTATCGGAAATGTTTGACTTCTAATCGCCCTGATAAGGTAGGAAAGTCTACATTGGTTGTTCCCCGTGATTGTCGCCCTATTATCCTCTCCATTGCTCATGAGAGCCCTTTAGCTGGACACTTCTCTCACCAGAAGACGGAATTAAAGGTAGCAGAACAATTTTACTGGCCTGGCATGGGAACCGACATCAGAACCTTCTGTCGGTCTTGTGACAAATGTCAACGCTTCTCAGCGAAGGGACGAGTACCACCAGTCCCATTACAACCCATGCCCATCGTCACTGAACCTTTCGCCCGTGTTGCCATAGACTTGGTTGGACCTCTTTCTCCAGCATCTTCCGATGGACACAGGTACATTCTTACCTTGATAGATTTTGCCACTGGATTTCCTGAAGCAGTTACCTTAAAAGATATAGACTCTATTTTGGTCGCTGAGGCCTTATTAACTATTTTCTCGAGAGTTGGTATTCCCCGGGAAATACTTTCAGACAGAGGTACCCAATTCACGTCTAATTTAATGAAGGAACTCCACCGAATGTTGGGCGTGAAACCTATCTTCACCACTCCCTTCCATCCTAGTGGAAATGGAAGGATTGAGAGACTACATGAACCCTTGAAGGCTATTCTTCGTAAATTGTGTGCTGAGAAGCCCCGTGAGTGGCATAGGTATCTAATACCAACTTTGTTTGCCCTCAGAGAACTCCCGAGCGACAGGACAGGGTTTTCAGCCTTCGAGTCTGTTAGAGGCCCACTCACAGTTTTAAGAGATCTGTGGGAAAACCGTACCCTCCACGAGGAAGAAAGGTCCAGTTTCCAATATGTGATAGAACTACAGGAGAAGCTGGCAGAATGTTCTCAAATGGCTGCGCAACAAGCCGACATCAGCAGTTCCCGGTACAAGGCGTACTTCGATCTGAAGTCTCAAAACCGTCAATTTAAACCAGGTGACGAAGTTCTAGTACTCCTGCCTAGTGATACCAGTAAACTCCTTGTCACTTGGAATGGACCCTACAACGTATTGGAGAGACGTGGTGAAGCGAATTACGTAATAGAGACCCCTCGAGGACATAGACTTTACCATGCTAACATTTTAAAAAGATATCACTGCAGGGCCCAGGTGCAGCAGTTGGAACTGATGGATGAGATTTCCGCCATAGAAGAACTTTCCGCCCCAGGAAAAGAGAAGGTATCCATCGTCGATGAAGGGGATCCGTGTGATCTTCTTTCACAGTTGCCTTTGACACCTGACGGCATAACCCTCTCCCCTTCGACTGATAAACCTGAAGTGGGACAACTCACCCCGGATCAGCTAGTCCAAATTCAGAATCTTATGGGTGAGTATAAAGATGTTTTCTCCGACTAGTCCGGATGTACCTCCACTCTAACTCATGATATACAACTTACCACTACTGACAGAGTACAAGCCAAAGTGTACCCAGTGCCAATCCACCTTAGACCTGTCTTCGAGAAAGAAGTTGAAACCCTCTTCCGTCAAGGGATTATCCAACGATCCTCCTCTCCTCATTCTTCGCCTGTTGTCATGGTAAGAAAAACTGATGGATCCTATAGGATGGCCATAGACTATCGCCAACTAAACTCTGTCACAGTATTCCATGCTGAACCAACCTGCAGCATGGAAGAAGATTTGTACAAATTCTCTGGGGCTAGGTACTTTAGTGAACTGGACCTCTGCAAGGCATATTACCAAGTACCTCTTTCAGACAAAGCCAAAGCCCTAACATCCTTTCCCACTCATCTAGGTTTGATGGAATTCTGCCGAATGCCTTTTGGTCTGGTAACGGCAGGCGCTACTTACATCCGCCTGATGAGACTAGTATTGGCGGATTTAACAAATGTGTGCTTTTATTTTGACATCTTTATATTTTCTAAAAGCTGGGATGGACATCTCGAAGCTCTACATCGCGTCTTCGAACGTCTACGGGACCACCATCTGACCGTCAAGCCTTCGAAGTGTAGATTTGGAGTTTCTTCCATCAAATACCTTGGCTTCATTTTAGACGGAACCTCTTTAAGACCTCAACATAACAAGATTGAGGCTATAACCCGCATTCCTCCACCAACCAGTAAGAAGTTACTTAGGACCTTCCTTGGTCTAATCTCCTTTTATAAGTTGTTTATTCCTCAGGCCTCCGACTACACCGACCCCTTATCTGATCTACTAAGGAAGACTAGCCCTGAACCTCTCCCTTGGACCGAAGACCTCTTGGACCGTTTCTACCAATTGAAGGCTGCCATATCTTCACAACCCATCTTGCGGTTACCCGATCCTAAGCTGACTTTCGTCCTTAGGACCGATGCCTCTCTTTATGGTCTGGGGGCTGTTCTGCTCCAGTATCACGATGAATGCCCACATCCCGTCGCATATGCCAGTAGGAAACTTCTGGATCGTGAGAAGAGATACTCCACCATCGAGCGTGAATGTCTTGCGGTCGTTTTCTCCATCTCCAGGTTTGATTATTATCTCCGTGGCAAAGAGTTTGTGTTAGAAGTTGATCACAAACCTCTCTTGTATTTAGCTACCTTCAAAGGAAAGAATGACCGTCTCCTTCGTTGGGCTTTGGCCCTTCAGGCATATAAATTTAGAGTTGTCCACATTGCTGGAAAAGACAATTTAGGTGCTGACCTCCTAAGTAGATCTTGAATCCTGGCTAGGTTTTATTTAGCTTTCATCCTCTTGAGAGTTACTATTAATTTTGTTTTAATCTACTCCTAGTAGATTCTTGTCCCGGGGGTGGTGTAAGGGCCCATCCCCCTTCCCCGGGCGACAAGTCAATTCATCGTGGCTGCTCTGATAGTAGTTTGGCTCCCCACCTCGGCGAATCGGCTTGTTTGCGCGCCAGTTCAACGAGCAAGTCAGCTTCGAACTTTTGAAGCCCGAGAAGACTGCGCCTGCGCGGAGCGGCCACGTCGGCATTTTTGGGGGGTATATATACCCCTCCTCTCCCAACGTCGGATAGAACTTGGTCAGAAGACGTCCTGCGAAGACTACCCACTGCCACGCCAATCCCAAGTCTTCATTACTCCAGTCGTAGGCTACTCGACGTCGGGTCTTCTCACCTTTGCTGTTCTCAAGACACGCCGCATCCGATTGAGCCGGAACGGCTCGTCCATGCGCACCCGAACATCGCTACTGTTGTTACGATACGGAGGTGCTGAGCACCTCGTATCAGATGTTCCCCTTCTACAACATTGTATTGTACACTTTTGATGGTTTATTGTATTCGTTAACTCTTTTAAATCCATTGATTCCTTTTGATGTTTGATTAAAGCCCCAGCAGATCCAGTAGCACCCGAACTGGTATTACTTTTCAGGGCCGAGAGAACATAGTTCCTCGTTCGCCCTCACAATAATATTTATGATAACTTTGATTTGTAAAAGTTTAGAATATATTGATAATGGCAAGTTTAGAAAATAATATAATATAAATGACAACTTGATAACTATAATTTGTACTAATAATGACAAATTTAGAACGTACTAATAATAAAAAACTTAGAATAGTATTATAATTAAAAAATTAATGTCTTCTAATAATTAATGTTTGGTATATACTAATAATGACAAGTTTAAAGGCACTATTAATGATAACTATATTATCGGCTGAAAGAAACCTGCACAGCAAAGCTATAGCTATAGCGATAATCCCATACCACACTCCTGGTCATATGGCTATTTCCCGAAGGTTGAGTGTGGTTTGAATTTTCCGCCAAAATCATCGGAAATGTAAAATTCCCGGCTCTGTGCAGGCATGCGCATTGCCGACCCCACCTCCCCCTCCCTATCCCCTCCCTTCTTACCCGGCTAGCTCGAGCCGGGCGTCGCGTCACTTAGATCGCGGAAACGGGACGGAGTGGTTAACTCGCTGCCCACATGGGAGCAGGCGGTCCCGTTTCCTGCTGGTTAATCGTCTGTTAGTTTTATCGCTTTCCGCTTGGCTGCTGGTTTGTCCCATTCTTCGACTTTGATTTTATACGAGCACAATCCGTCCCCGTCTTCGAGCCGTCCCTGGTAAACAACCCGGGTCCTCTCGGAGGACAGGGGACGTGTCTTATGGTACGGAGTGTGGCGCCCCCCAGGGTCATCAGGCCTCTCGGCAGCCCCATACCTCTGACCATCATCGGTCCTCTATTGCCTCACGGTTTGTATCAGGCCCTAGGCGTAGACTTTGACCATATACGATCGCAATCCGTCCCCGTCTTCAGGCCGTCCATGGTAAGAACCCGGGCCTCTTTGAAGACAGGGGGACGTGTCTTATGGTACGGAGTGTGGCGCCCCCCAGGGTCATCAGGCCTCTCGGCAGCGCCATACCTCCGACCATCATCGGTCCTCTATTGCCTCACGGTTTGTATCAGGCCCTAGGCGTAGACTTTGACCATATACGATCGCAATACGTCCGTCTCCAGGCCGTCCGTGGTAAGAACCCGGGCCTCTTTGAAGACAGGGGGACGTGTCTTATGGTACGGAGTGTGGCGCCCCCCAGGGTCATCGGGCCTCTCGGCAGCGCCATACCTCCGACCATCATCGGTTCTCTATTGCCTCACGGGTTGTATCAGGCCCTAGGCGTAGACTTTGACCATATACGATCGCAATACGTCCCCGTCTCCAGGCCGTCCGTGGTAAGAACCCGGGCCTCTTTGAAGACAGGGGGACGTGTCTTATGGTACGGAGTGTGGCGCCCCCCAGGGTCATCGGGCCTCTCGGCAGCGCCATACCTCTGACCCATCATCGGTCCTCTATTGCCTCACGGTTTGTATCAGGCCCTAGGCGTAGACTTTGACCATATACGATCGCAATACGTCCCCGTCTCCAGGCCGTCCGTGGTAAGAACCTGGGCCTCTTTGAAGACAGGGGGACGTGTCTTATGGTACGGAGTGTGGCGCCCCCCAGGGTCATCAGGCCTCTCGGCAGCCCCAAACCTCCGGTCATCAATGGTCCTCTAACAGCCTCATAGCTTGCTTCGTCAGGCCCTAGGCGTAGACTTTGACCTTATACGATCGTAATCCGTTCACCATACGTCTTCGGGTCGTCCGCGGTAAGAACCCGGGCCTCTCGGAAGACAGGGGGACGTGTCCTATGGTACGGAGGGGGTGCCCCCCGAGGGTCATCAGGCCTCTCGGCAGCCCCATACATCCGACCAATAATGGTCCTCTAACGCCTTAATGGCTCCCTTTGTGAGGCCCTAGGCGTAGACTTTGACCTTTTCCACTCGTAATTCGTTCCCCATACGTCTTCGAGTCGTCCGTGGTAAGAATCCGGGCCTCTCGGAGGACAAGGGGACGTGTCCTATGATACGGAGGGTGACGCCCCGAGGGTCATCAGGCCTCGGCAGCCCCATACCTTCGACCAATAATGGTCCTTTAACGCCTTATAACTTTCTTTGTCAGGCCCTAGGCGTAGACTTTGACCTTTTCCACTCGTACTCCGTTCCCCATACGTCCTCAAGTAGTCCGTGGTAAGAACCCGGGCCTCTTGGAGGACAAGGGGACGTGTCTTATGATACGGAGGGTGGCTCCCCGAGGATCATCAGGCCTCGGCAGCCCCATACCTCCGAGCTTCAATGGTCTTCTAACGCCCCACGGCACCACCCTCCTTCCAGGTTTCTTAAAAAAAAAAAAAAAAAAAAAAAAAAAAAAAAAAAAAAAAAAAAAAAAAAAAAAAAAAAAAATCACCACCCAGTCCTTCTCATGAGCCACAGCCAACCTCTTATCAACTTCACTTGGCTTGAGTTTAAAGATGACTTACCTGATGTTCCACCCCCAAGTAAAACACAAAAGAACTTTAGACTTAGGGAGTCTAGTGTTAGTTAAAATGAGTATAAATTAGTTCAAAGAAACTACAATCATTTAGTGTAATGAGAAGAGGAAAATCAGTTTTAAATAGTACAGTTTAAGTTGGCGCAAAGTGCTAGGTATTACATAAATAAAATGCCTTGACCTTGAAAAAAAAAAAAAACACACAGGCCGAAATGGACATGACTTCTCCTATTCAACTTAAGTTAATATATAGTCATGATGGTCAAGAATTTTACCATGTTGAAATTAATTTCAACGCTCACTGTAACTCAGATCGAAATGACCATGACTTTTCCTATTCAACTTAAGCTAATCTACAGTCATGATGGTCGAGAATTTTACCATGTTAAAATTAATTTCGACGCGCAATGTGACTCAGGTCGAAATGGACATGACTTTTCCTATTCAACTTAAGCTAATCTATAGTCATGATGGTCAAGAACTTTACCATGTTAAAATTAATTTCACCGCTCACTGTGACTCAGGTCGAAATGACCATGACTTTTCCTATTCAACTTGAGCTAATCTACAGTCATGATGGTCGAGAATTTTACCATGTTAAAATTAATTTCGACGCTCACCGTGACTCAGGTGGAAATGGACATGACTTTTCCTATTCAACTTGAGCTAATCTACAGTCATGATGGTCGAGAATTTTACCATGTTAAAATTGATTTCGACGCTCACTGTGACTTAGGTCGAAATGACCATGACTTTTCCTATTCAACTTAAGCTAATCTGTAGTCATGATGGTCAAGAATTTTACCATGTTAAATTAATTCAACGCCCACTGTGACTCAGGTCGACATGAACATGACTTTTCCTATTCAACTTAATTTAATCTACAGTCATGATGGTCGAGAATTTTACCATGTTAAAATTAATTTCGACGCTCACTGTGACTTAGGTCGAAATGAGCATGACTTTTCCTATTCAACTTAAGCTAATCTGTAGTCATGATGGTCAAGAATTTTACCATGTTAAACTAATTCAACGCCCACTGTGACTCAGGTCAACATGAACATGACTTTTCCTATTCAACTTAATTTAATCTACAGTCATGATGGTCGAGAATTTTACCATGTTAAAATTAATTTCGACGCTCACTGTGACTTAGGTCGAAATGAACATGACTTTTCCTATTCAACTTAAGCTAATCTGTAGTCATGATGGTCAAGAATTTTACCATGTTAAACTAATTCAACGCCCACTGTGACTCAGGTCAACATGAACATGACTTTTCCTATTCAACTTAATTTAATCTACAGTCATGATGGTCGAGAATTTTACCATGTTAAAATTAATTTCGACGCTCACTGTGACTTAGGTCGAAATGAACATGACTTTTCCTATTCAACTTAATTTAATCTACAGTCATGATGGTCCAGAATTTTACCATGTCAAAATTTATTTCAACGCTCACTGTGACTCAGTGATGTCACGGTATGATAAGATGACGTCATTATGTGATAAATTGACGTCACCATGTAGTCCTATGACGTCAATTTGTGTCCCTGTGACGTCACGAGACGATCCTATGGCGCCATGATCAATCCGGTGACGTCACAGTATAATCACATGATGTCACTAGGTATTAAACATATAGAAGTCCGCTTGTGGGTGATGAGACGTCACAAATTGCCATAGCACACTATTGGATGAAGACGCTCGCCACGGGCTTCGAGGACTTCCCGCGGGAAGACTTGGGGTGAGTTGGATACATACCGAGGGTCCAGGCCCGTCTTCGTGGGAGACGCTCAGGGAACGTCTTCACCCAGGACGAAGCCTCTTGACTAACGCCCACGGACGAGGTCGCGCGGAAACGAACTTGGCCTCGCATACTCCCTTTCGGTTTCTCGCTTACCCCGAGGATCTTCACGAAACTAGTGAGAGTGGTAGGCGTACGTTGGACGGAAGCAAGCGTCTCCACACTCATGTTCCTAGACGGCTAGTTGATGCATTTGCCCACCGGGGAGGGTGCATCGGCCGACATCTCAGTGGCTCTGAGTGTGTTGGCGGACGTGGAGTTCGGGGTGGACTGGGACGGGTCTGCCCTTGCTCCCACACAGAGACTTTATTGGCTCGGGATTGAGTGGGACACAGTAAGCGTCCTTCGGGTGCTCCCCTGCGCCAAAAGAGCGTGCTTCTCTCACACGTCCTCCCTCCTTCAGTGGCGGGGGGGGGGGGGTTACCTCAACTTCGCGACCCCGGCCCTTCCACTGAGCCGCTTGGGGCGCCGACGGCTGGTACGGGAGGTCGACAGGAGCATACTGCTTCTCCCGCGTGACCTGCCCGGGCCGATACCCTCACCACTCCACAGGTTGTTGCGTCCCTGGCTTCGGTCGGGGGCCCTACGCCGGTCGCTCTATCCAGGTTTCAAGAGATCTACGTAGTGTAGCAACTACGCCCACAAGTGTTCGAGTCGTTCTCCCTCCACTACGGCACCCCAGAGGTGGACCTGTTTGCCTCCCCAAACACGACCCAGCTCCCCCTTTACCTCACCTGCATCCAAAGGACACGCACAGGAGGCCCAGACGCCTTCACGGAGGACTATAACAGCTGGAGGTACGTATTCATTTTCCTCCTCCAGCGACACTAGTCCTCCTGAAGGTGATGCAGACCCTCAGATCCTTCAAGGGTCAGGTCCTCCTGATAGCTCCCTACTGGCTAACCCAGCCGTGGTTCGGGGAGCTAACGAGATAGGGCCCTTCTCCCCTTCTACTGGGGTCAGCCTGCCTAGCCAACAGCCTTACCGCGCCTCTCCAAGCGTCACTCCAACTTGATAATTGGAGTTTCTACGGGGAGCTCTCAGCCAACTCTTCTCTACAGAGGCAGCAGACAAGATGCTCAGAGCTCACATTCCGTCCTCAGTGCGGCAGTGTGGGTCCTGCTGACGGAGATTCCGGAACTGCCTTCGGAGACGCGCGATGGTGACCATCTCCGCCAGCATGGTCCCGGACTTCCTGACTTGGCTGGCTACCTCCACCAACAGGGCACCGGCGACTATCTTGCCTCACTATACAGCCCTCACTGATCCGCTACTCTTTGGCATGAACATCCGAGTGCCACAGAGGGCGTGAACCCTCCTAATGAAGGGGATCAGCGCCTCGAGAGAGCCGAGACATCAACCGGTCCTGGCCTGGTCCTTGCATCGTGTTCTGCAGTACCTGGCGTTCGAAAGGGCCATTATGGAGGAAGAACACTTCCCTCGACGCGTCGCCTTTCTGCTCGCCTTTACTACGGACTACAGGGCTTCAAAGCTGGCGGCAATCACCCGCCACCCGTCCGTCTCCAAACTGGAGGAGGACAGCTTGGCCCTAACCCTCTCTCCATCACCAACATTCCTGGCCAGGAACGGCCGAGCGGACGATATGATCGGCCCTCTCAGAATACAATCCTTCCGGGAGGGAGGACGCCCACATCCACTGCGCCCGGTACGTGCGTTCGAAGACTACGTGGACCACACGGAAGAGATTTCTGAGGATCATCTCTTCTATAACTCGAAATTTAGGATTCCCCTAACCCCGAGGTCCCGGGCGCACCTGCCCTTCCGCTTTTTGGGAGAGAGCCGACCCGGGCCATGCCCCGCACGCCCACAGCATCAGGGACTTTGTGGCATCGCTGGAGTTTCTCCTCACCCACTCTGTGGAGCGGGTGCGGGACCTAGGGACTGGACATCGACGACTCCCTTGGGGACACGGTGTCTCTACCACTCGGTCGCCCCTGTCCCATGTGTCGCCATGGAAACGGCTCCACCCCTCTCATCTCAAAAAAGTGGAGGGGGCAAAGGGCGACCGAGGAGTGGGGAGGGGCCAGGCACCGTTGGACAGGATGCAAATTTCGTATAATTTACGCATTGTGTGAACAGTGCAATGTTGTGCATGTCACATTCTTCGGCGTGGGTACTTGACGTTTCTTTCTCCCCTCTACTGAGTGATAAAATGAATAAGTCTCCCATAGGAAAGACACACGTAATAACGGTTTGATTCAGGCTTCACCTCTCCTCCCACCTGTCCTCGTCTCATGCATAGCTTCGCTGTGCAGGTTTCTTTCAGCCGATAATATTTCTTTGTCGCGGCTCGTGCCGCTTAAATTCTTCTTATCGGCTTAAGAAACCTGCACAGATTTAGGGTCCCTCCTTCCTCCCACAGGCGAAGCCTTCATTTCTCATTGAAGTGACGCGACGCCCGGCTCGAGCTAGCCGGGTAAGAAGGGAGGGGATAGGGAGGGGGAGGTGGGGTCGGCAATGCGCATGCCTGCACAGAGCCGGGAATTTTAAATTTCCGATGATTTTGGCGGAAAATTCAAACCACACTCAACCTTCGGGAAATGGCCATATGACCAGGAGTGTGGTATGGGATTATCGCTATAGCTATAGCTTCGCTGTGCAGGTTTCTTAAGCCGATAAGAAGAATTTAAGCGGCACGAGCCGCGACAAAGAAATAATATGTACTAATTATCACATGTTTACAATATTGTAGTAATTTAAAGTTTAAAAGGTTATATTAATGATAATGTTAATGTGTAGCAATAATGACACGTTTGAATTATATTAATAATGCAAAGTTTAGTAAATACTAATAATAGCATGATTAGAAGTTGCTATTAATGATAACTATAATACGTACTAATAATGATTAGTTTTGAAGAAAAAACAACTAACAATGTCATGTTAAGGAGCCAGTAATAATGATAACTAACATGTACTAATACGCACAATTTTAGAATATACAAATAATGACAAGTTTTAAATAATTGTAAACTTTGGAATATATTAGTATTGCCAAGTTTAGAATATAATAATAATGATGAGCTTACAAGGTCCTAATAATGATAACTTTAATGTGTAGTAATAAGGACAATTTTAGACTAATAAAAAGATATGTTAGTATCTACTAATACTGATACATTCCGAATATACGAACAATGACAATCTTAAAAAGTATTGTTAATGATAACTTTAATGTGTACTAATAATGATGGTTTAGAACATACAAATATTGACAAGCTTTAATGTGTACTAATGACAAGTGTAAAATATACTAATAATGACAAATTTAGAATATGCTAATAATGTTAGGTTTAGAATATAGAATAATTTAGAGTATAGAATAATGATAAACTTTGGAATATATTAGTATTACCAAGTTTAGAAAATACTAATAACGACAAGTTTAGAATACCAAAGAAAATATGTTTAGTATTTACTAATAGTTATATGTTTCGAATATAAGAACAATGGCAACTTTAGAAAATATTGTTAATGATAACTTTAATGTGTACTAATAATTAGGGTTTAGAACATACAAATATTGACAAATTTAGATTATGCTAATAATGTCAGGTTTAGAACATACAAATATTGACAAATTTAGATTATGCTAATAATGTCAGGTTTAGAATATACTTGTAATGGCAAGTTTAGATTACACTAATATTTGCATAGTTAAAAGGTAATATTAATGATGTGTACTAATAATAGCGAGTTTAGAATATACTAGGAATGACAAATTTAGAATAATGACATGTTTAGAATATACTAATGATAAGCTTAGACGATAATTATTATAACTTCACTGTGTACAAGTTTAGTATATATTAATCATAACAAGTTTAGAAATGACTAATAATGACAACTTTAGAAGGTACTATATATTATAAATTTAATTTGTACTAATAATGACAAGTTTAATAATGATAAAGTAAAATATGATATAGATGAAAACTTCCATGTCTTCTAATGATTAATGTTTGGGATATACTGATAAGGACAAGGTACTGTTAATGATCATTTTAATGTGTACTAATAACAAGCTTGGCATATATGAATATTGACATCACTAGAAAATATTGATGATATCTTTAATGTGCACTAATAATGACATTTATAATATACTATTAATGATAACTTTAACGTGTACTAATAAAGAGAAACTTTTAATGATAACATAAATATGTATTGATAATAACAAGTCTATAATATACAAAAAATGACAAGTGTAGAGGGTACTATTGATAATAAATTAATGTGTACTAAAATGACAAATTTAGAAAGGTACTATTAATGATAACTTTAATGTCTAGTTACAAAGACAAGCTTATAAGGTACTATTAATGATAACTTTAATGTGTACTAATAATGACAAGTTTAAAATACAGTAATAATGACAAGTTTAAAATACAGTAATATTGACAAGTTCAGAAAGTCTATTACTGTAAACTTTAATGTAATCCAATAATGACAAATTTAGAAAACACCAATAATGAGAAGTTTAAATTATACTAAAAATGAGATGTTTAGAAGGTACTATTAATGATAACTTATATGGCAAATGGCAAATTATGACAAGCTTAGAATATACTAATAAAAAGTTAAGAAACTACTATTAATGATAACTTCAATGTGTACGAATGCTGTCAAGATTATGATATGCTAATAATCACAATAAAATAAATTAATGTGTACTAATGTTGAAAAGTTTAGAATATATAAAAATGGCATGTTTAGAAGAAAACTTTAGAAGATAAGTTTAGAATATACTGATAATGACAAGTTTAATATAATAATAATAATGATTTTAGAAGGTGCTAATATACAGTAATAATGACAAGTTCAGAAAGTACTATTGCTGTAAACTTTAATGTAATCCAATAATGACAAATTTAGAAAACACCAATAATGAGAAGTTTAAATTATACTTAAAAATGAGATGTTTAGAAGGTACTATTAATGATAACTTATATGGCAAATGGCAAATGATGACAAGCTTAGAATATACTAATAAAAAGTTAAGAAACTACTATTAATGATAACTTCAATGTGTACTAATGCTGTCAAGATTATGATATGCTAATAATCACAATAAAATAAATTAATGTGTACTAATGTTGAAAAGTTTAGAATATATAAAAATGGCATGTTTAGAAGAAAACTTTAGAAGATAAGTTTAGAATATACTGATAATGACAAGTTTAATATAATGCTAATAATGACAATTTTAGAAGGTGCTAGTATACAGTAACAATGACAAGTTCAGAAAGTACTATTACTGTAAACTTTAATGTAATCCAATAATGACAAATTTAGAAAACACCAATAATGAGAAGTTTAAATTATACTAAAAATGAGATGTTTAGAAGGTACCATTAATGATAACTTATATGGCAAACGGCAAATGATGACAAGCTTAGAATATACTAATAAAAAGTTAAAAAACTACTATTAATAATAACTAGATTAGTTGTACTAATGTTGAAAAGTTTAGAATATATAAAAATGGCATGTTAGAAGATAAGTTTAGAATATACTGATAATGACAAGTTTAATATAATAATAATGATGACGATTTTAGAAAGTGCTAATATGTGCAAATGTGGTTTAGAATACACTAAAATAGCATTTTTGTAATATACAATTAAAGATAAGTTCAGAAGATACCTTAATGACAACTTTTAGAAGGTACTATTAATGATAACTTTAATGTGTACAAATATAAACAAGGTACTATATACTAATAAGGGTAAGTTTTGAAGGTACTATAAGTGATAACTTTAACTTGTACTAATAACGACAAGCTTGGAATATACTAATAATGACAAGTTTAGAAGATACTACTAAAGATATCTTTAATGTCTATTAATAGTGATAAGTTTAGTATATACTATTAATGAGAATTTTAGAATATACTAATAATGACAAGTTTGGAAAGCACTATTAAAGATAAAATCATGCGAAATGATAATGAAAAGTTTAGAATATGACAAGTGTACATGTTAATGAAAAATGTGATTTACAATGAAATGGGAAATTTAGAAAAAACGTATAGCGTTTAGCAGGTACTATTAGTAAAATCTGTAATGTGTATCAATAATTACTTTAATGAGTACTAATAGTGAAAAATTTACAAAATACTAGTAATGACATGTTTAGAATATACATTTAATAATAACTTTAATACTCGTATGCACTAACAGTAACAAGTTTAGAATATACTAAGAATAACATGTTCAGTCGGAACTATTGATGATAACTTAAATATAAGAAGTTTAGCAAATATTAATAATGAATATTGTCGATAGTACTATTAATTATATATACTATGTGTACTAATAATCAAACTTTAGAAAATGATATTATAATAACTTTAATATGTTTTAATAATGACAATTTTAGAAGGTTCTATTAAATAACTTTGATATGTACTAATATTGAATGATTTGATTTGTACTAACAATGACAACTATAGAATATTATTCATAATAACTTTAATATGTTTTAATAATGACCATTTTAGAAGGTTCTATTAAATAACTTTGATATGTGATTTGATTTGTACTAATAACACATTAAAGTTTACAATATACTTATAATGCAAGATACAGTTAATGATAATTTTTATGGAAAGACTAGAATATACCAACAATGACTTTAATGTATACTAATAATGAAATTTTTAAGATATACTAATAACGGTAAGTTTGTAATATACTAATAATGACTAGTTTAAAAGATATATTAATAATGCATTTAATTTTTACAATTATAATATGTACTAATAATCAGAAGTTTGCAATATACTAATAAAAAGAGGTTTAGAAGGCACAGGTATGTGTACTAATAATGGAAAGATTAGAATATACCAATAATTACAAGATTAAAGGGTACTGTTCAGGATAACTTTAATTTTTACTAATAATAAGCAAGTTTGTAATATACTAATAAAGACAAGTTTAGAATGCACTCTAACTAATAAATTTAATGTGTACTAATAATAAAAAGTTTAGAATATGGTAATGATAACAAGTTTAGAATGTACTATTAAGATCTTTAATGACAAGTTTAGAATATAGTAATAATGAGAAGCTTAGAAGGTACTATCATTGACAAGTTTAGAATGTACTTATAATGAAAAGTTTGGAAAATATTTTCAACGTTAATGTTATACTAATAAATACAAACAAATACAAAAACTACAAAATACAAAAATACAAAAAAATATAAAAAATACAAACATACGAAAATTACAAAACAAATACAAATACAAATACAAATACAAATACAAATACAAATACAAATACAAATACAAATACAAATTTATAAGCTATTAATAATAAATTTAATGTGTTCTGAAAATGAAAAGTTTAGAATATACCAATAATAAGAAGTTTAGAATAAGCTAATATTGACAATTTTAGAATGTACTTTTAATGATAACTTTAATGTGAACTAGTAATGTGTACTACACAGGTTAAATGTACTATTAATAGTATCTTTAAAGTGAACTAATAATTACATATTTAGAGTATACTAATATTAATTTTAGGATATACAAATAAACGCCGGGTAGGTACTATTAATGATAACTTTAATGTGTACCAATAATGAGATGTTTAGAATATACTAAAAATGACAATTTTATACGGAACTATTTATGAATATACTAATAATGAAAGTTTAGAAAGTACTATTAATGATAACTGAAGAGTTTATAATATGCAAATAATAAAAAGTTTAGAATAGAAAATAATGACAAGTTTAGAAGAAACTAATATTGACATGTTTAAAATATAGCAATAGTGATATGTTTAAAAGATCCTATTAAATGATAACTTTAATGTGTACTAATAATGGCACGTAATAATAAGAAGTTTAGAAGTTAATGTTAATGAAAGTTTATAATATACTAGTTAAGACAAGTTTAGAATATACTAATAATAACAAGTTGAGAAGTTACTATAATTGTTAACTATTATATGTACTAATAATGACAAGTTTAGAATTCAGAATATACTAATAATGATAAGATTAGAAGGTACTCTTTATGATAAATTTAATGTGTACTAATAATGGCAAATTTGGAATATACTAATAATAAAGATTAGAATATACGATAAGTTGACTAATAATGACGAGTTTTGAATATACTAATAATGATGTGTTTAGAATATACTAGTTTAAATTATGATAATAATGACAAGGTATGATAACTTTAATATGTACTAATAATTACAGGTTTAGAATATACTTACAATGACATTTAGAATATACTAAGATTGACAAGTTTAGAAGATACTGTTAAAGGTAACTTTAATGTTTAGAAATAATGACAAGTGTGGAATATACTAATAACGATAAGTTTAGAAGGTTCTACTAACGATAACTTTATTTTGTACTAATAATGACAAGTTTAGCATATAAGTGTACAAGGTACTATTAATAATAACTTTAATTTGTATTAATGAATACAACATTAAGGTGTACTAATCCAATAATGACAAGTTTAGAATATAATAATAATGAGTTTGGAATATACTAATAATAATAAGTTTAGAATATACTAATAAAGAAAGTTTAGAATATCCGAAGAATTTAATGTGTACTAATACTCACAAGTTTACAGTATTTTAATAATGACATGTTATATTAATGATAACGTTAATATGTAGTAATAATGACAAGTTTGAAATATATTAATAATGCAAAGTTTAGAAAATACTAATAATAGCAAATTAAAAGTTGCTATTAATGACAAGTATGATATAAGTTTTCAATATACTAACAATGACATGTTTAGAAGACACTACAAATGATAACTTTAATGTGTACTAATACTCATAAGTTTAGAATAGACTAATAATGACAAGTTTAGAATAATGGTAAACTCGGTATATAATATTATTACCAAGTTTAGAATATACTAATAATGATAAGTATAGAAGGTCCTAGTAATGATCATTTTAATGTATACTAATAAAGTTTAGAATAACAAGAAAGATATGTTTAGTATTTACTAATAATGATATGTTTCGAATTTACGAACAGTGACAACTTTAGAAAGTATTGTTAATGATAACTAATGTGTACCAATAATGACAAATCTAGAATATGCTCATAATGTCAAGATTAGAATACACTAATAATAAAAAAAATTAGAAGGTATTATTAATGATAAATTTAGTATGTACTAATAATAACGAGCTTAGAATATACTAAGAATGACAAGATTAGAATAATGACATGTTTAGATGATATTTATGATAACTTTAATGTTTAGAATATACTAATAATGACAAGTTTAAAAATTACTAAAATGACAAATTTAGAAAGTTCTATATATGATAACCATAATTTGTACTAATAATGACAAGTTTAGAACGTACTAATAAAGACAAATTTAGAATGTACTTTAAATAAAAACTTCATATAATTAATGTTTGGAATATACTAATAATGACAAGTTTAAATGCACTATTAATGATAACTTTAATATGTACTAATAATCACAAGTTTACAATATTGTAATGAGGAAGTACTCTATGAATCCCTCCAGAATGTTAAGAACGACTTACCATACGCCGAAAATGTAGTTATCATGGGTGATCTGAATGGACACATTGAAAAAGATCGCAAAGGATTTAGTACGGGTAGAAAAGCATACAGCAAAAATACACCGACAAGCCCATAATTCACCTTAAATCACATAAGGTTTTTCAGAGATGTAAAAAACATAATATTGATGTCATGCAGTTCAGACCACAGGCTGGTTGTGGGCAAACTGGAACATGCCAAATCAAAACGATTTTTGAACAAATATATTCCAATGCAGATTGAGAGAAAATAGAACCGAAGATGCTGGAAGAGAAGGTTTGGTAGGTCGCCTTCCATTCGGCGATTACAAGACTTGACAAAGAAGTTATGCAATACTTATACAGTTAGAAGAAAAAATGAACACTCTAGTGCAGCGTTTCTCAACCTTTTTACCCTTGCGTAACCTTTAGAATAAATTACAAAAAAAAACTATCTCTCTCATTTTAATTTCATCGTAATAATAGGTTAGATAGGATGATGTATACATCACATTATTACAATAACCAAGAATATGTCGCGCGTGCTTAATTATATTATGTATATGAAATTGAATAAAAAATCAAAAGTGCATTAGCTTATCTCACTTGTTCTCGCGCAACCCTGGGATCTTTTCGGAACCCTGGTTGAGAAACTCTGCTCTAGATCGAAAATAGTAAAGAAGCTGTCAAAATAAATAAATAAATAAAAATATATAAAAGATAAGAGATCAAAAATAAAAAATTCTGAAAATGGATGAGCACGAAGAGAATAGAAGGCTAAGAAAAGTATGTTCAAGCTAGAAGATAGGCAGAGAGAGTGAAAAATAAGTATCATTACTAATTAACTAATGGTTAAATGAATTTTTATCATGAGGACGCAAGCAGTCTTTGGAAAACGCAAAGTTGGAAGCTGACGAATCAAAAGCTTTTAATCTTATCCGGACCAATAATATTCATTCTCACATTTGCCATTTGCCCTTTTATAGTACCCGAGTGCATTCTTGGAATCATAGTCGTGTCAGTAATCTCGTGAACATTTTACTAATGAATAGTTGTTAAACACTACAGTCACACCTATCATACTTTGCTTTCTTTGGCTTTATAGAATCTCAGAAAACATCAAATTTTATGGGTAACTATAATATTTGACAATTCTGCGTATTTCCCAGAATTGACCATGACCAGTTTTTCTAAGGCTAGAGGGTTGGGATATATGACCTTTTTCCTAAAATACAACTTAAATACAACCAATGTTTGATTGAAATAGCATATGTAAATAAAGCTCAAATAGGAGATTTCACAAAAGCTCTCGATCAAATTTTCAAATTCTCACAAGAGAATGAGAGGTTAGGAAAAGAAGTGTGTGTGTGTGTGTGTGTGT
>NC_134792.1:11075799-11176706 GCF_046742065.1 Oratosquilla oratoria
TAAACTTTTGTGCACATTAAAGTTATTATTAATTATACCTTCTATACTTGTCAAAGTTACATGCATTATTCATTTACCTTTTAAATTTTTCATTAATAGTATATTACAAACTTACCATTATTAGTATATTTTACATTTTTCATTATTAGTACACATTAGAGTCATTGTTAGTACACATAAAATTTATCATTTACTGTACCTTGCATTATAAGTATATTGTAAACTTCTCATTATTAGTACACATTAAAACTATCATTAATGATAGTTATAATAACTTGTCAAAGTTGATGTTTATATATTTTTTAAACTTGACATTATTCTTAACTTGCCATTATTAGCATATTCTAAATTTGTCATTATTAGTGCACATTAAAGTTATCATATAATAGTGCCTTCTGAACTTGTCATTATTAGTACATTCTAAACTTGTTATTACTAGTACACATTAAAGTTATCATTACCTTCTAAACTTGTCATATTTAGAATATTATAAATTTGTCCTTATTGATACATATTATTAGAATATTCTTGAGTTGTCATTATTAGTATTTTCTAAACTTGCCATTATTAGTACAAATTAAATCGATAATGAATTCCTACTAAACTTCTCATTTTTTGTGTTAGTACACATTAAAGATTTTAGTAATAGTACCTGCTAAACGTTACACGTTTTTTTCAACTTCCCATTTATATTATAAATTAGAATTTTCATTAATATGTAAACTTGTCATATTCCAAACTTTTCATTATCATTTCACATAGAATTTATCTTTAATAGTGTCTTCCAAACTTGTCATTATTAGTATATTCTAAACTTCTCATTGATAGTATATATTAAACTTATCACTATTAATAGACATCAAAGTTACTATTAATAGTACCTTCTAAACTTGTCATTATTAGCTTGTCGTTATTAAGCTAAGCTTGTCATTATTAGTACAAATTAACGTTTGCAGGGGTTCCTTGAGACATGTAATTTATTCTAAAGGGTAAAAAGGTTGGAAAACGCTGCACTAGAGTGATTATTTTTTTCTTCCAACTGTATAAGTATTGCATAACTTCTTTGTCAAGTCTTGTGATCGCCGAATGGAAGGCGACCTACCAAATCTTCTCTTCCAGCATCTTCGGCTCTATTTTCTCAATCTGCATTGGAATGTTTCTTTATAGCCTTCATCTCTCATATATTTGTTCAAAAAATCGTTTTATGGCTATACTCTTCAGAGGTTTTGATTTGACGTTTCAGTTTGCCCACAACTAGCCTGTTGTCTTAACTGTATGACATCAATATTATGTTTTTTATATCTCTGAAAAATCTTATGTTTTAACATAAGGTGAATTATGGGCTTGTCGGTGTATTTTTGCTGTATGCTTTTCTACACGTACCAAATCCTTTGCGATCTTTTTCAATGTGTCCATTCAGATCACCCATGATAACTACATTTTCGGCGTATGGTAAGTCGTTCTTGATATTCTGGAGGGATTCATAGAATACTTCTTCATTACAATATTATTAGTACATATTAAAGTTATCATTAATAGTGCCCTTAAACTTGTCATTATTAGAAGACATTAAAGTTTTCATTTATAGTACATTCTAAATTTGTCTTTAGTAGTACGTTCTAAACTTGTCATTGTTAGTACAAATTATGGTTATCATATATAGAACCTTCTAAAGTTGTCATTTTAGTAATTTCTAAACTTGTCATTATTAATGTATTCTAAACATTAAAGTTATCATATCATGGAAACTAGTATGTTATAACACATTTGTAAAAGATCACTGTTAACCCACTATCGGAGAAATAATAACGGAAAGTACAGAAAACTGTATATTTCGACTACTCTCTGTAGTCCTCTTCAGCAGAATGCTTACATAAGGTTAAGGTACAAGTATATATGAAGAAATGAGGGGTACATAGAAGGGGATGAGGAAGTGGGGGGGGGGGCTCAGGTCACATGCCCTTGAAATGGTCGGGTCAAAGTAGGACAAGGGGTGATATTTTGTCCAACCGCTTTAGACATGATCTTGTTGACCGCTAACTTGGTAATACAATCTGGGGGCAACTGGCCTTTAGAGGTATTAAAGTTAGGATAATGTTTTATTAGAGAAGATTCTACAATTTTTCTTCTATAGCTACAGTGTGATTTATGAATAATTGATGCATTATCCCAATCTAATCTATGGTCTTTTTGGCTGGCTTGTTCCTTCATGCCAGCCAAAAAGACCATAGATTAGATTGGGATAATGCATCAATTATTTATTAATCACACTGTAGCTATAGAAGAAAAATTGTAGAATCTTCTCTAATAAAACATTATCCTAACTTAAATACCTCTAAAGGCCAGTGGCCCCCAGATTGTATTACCAAGTTAGCGGTCAACAAGATTATGTCTAAAGCGGTTGGACAAAATATCACCCCTTGTCCTACTTTGACCCGACCATTTCAAGGGCATGTGACCTGAGCCCCCCCCGCACTTCCTCATCCCCTTCTATGTACCCCTCATTTCTTCATATATACTTGCACCTTAACCTTATGTAAGCATTCTGCTGAAGAGGACTACAGAGAGTAGTCGAAATATACAGTTTTCTGTACTTTCCGTTATTATTTCTCCGATAGTGGGTTAACAGTGATCTTATCATATCATCTAAGCATATCATTAGTATACTCTAAACATGTCATTATTCTAAATTTGTCATTCTAAGCTCGTTACTAGATTTATCATTAATAATACCTTCTAAATTTGTTATTATTAGTGTATTCTAATCTTGACATTATGAGCATATTCTAGATTTGTCATTATTGGGATATTCTACACACATTTAGTACCCATTAAAGCTTGTCAATTGTATGTTCTAAACCCTCATTATTAGTACACATTAGTTTTCATTAACAATACTTTCTAAAGTTGCCACTGTTCGTAAATTCGAAACATATCATTATTAGTAAATACTAAACATATCTTTCTTTGGTATTCTAAACTTTATTAGTATACATTAAAATGATCATTACTAGGACCTTCTATACCTATCATTATTATTATATTCTAAACTTATGAGTAATCAAAGTTATCATTTGTAGTGTCTTCTAAACATGTCATTGTTAGTATATTGAAAACTTATTATTAGTACATATCATTAATAGCAACTTCTAATTTGCTATTATTAGTATTTCCTAAACTTTATTACTACATATTAACGTCATCATTAATATAACATATATAACATGTCATTATTAACATATATAACATGTCATTATCAAAATATTGTAAACTTGTGATTATTAGTACACATTAAAGTGCCTTTAAGATTGTCATTATAAAATTGTCATTGTTCGGATATTCTAAACTTTCATTATTAGTATATTCTAAACTTATTGTTATTATTATATTCTAATCTCATTATTATTATATTCTAAACTTGTCATTACTGGATTAGTACACCTTAAAGTTGTCTTTATTAATATACATTAAAGTTATTATTGATAGTACCTTGTACACTTATATGCTAAACTTGTCATTATTTGTACAAAATAAAGTTAACATTAGTAGAACCTTCTAAACTTATCGTTATTAGTATGTTCCACACTTCTCATTATTTCTAAACATTAAAGTTACCTTTAACAGTATCTTCTGAACTTGTCAATCTTAGTATATTCTAAATGTCATTGTAATTATATTCTAAACCTGTGATTATTAGTACATATTAATGTTATCATTCGTTCTATCTTCCATACATGTCATTATTAGTATATTCTATTTTTTTCATTATTAGGACTTATTAAAGTTATAGTTAATAGCACCTTCTTAATTTGTCATTGTTAGTACATTGTAAACTTGTCATTATTAGTACACATTAAACTTATCAATTATAACACCTTCCAAACTTGTCTGTATTAGCGTATTCTTAACTTTTCTTTATTAGTATATTATAAACCTGTCATTATTGATACATATTAAAGCTATTATTAGTAGTATCTTCTAAACTTGTCATTACTTGTATATTCTAGTATTAATAGTACACATTAAGAGTACTTGGTAAACATCATTATTAGTATATTCTAAACTTGTCATTATTAGTACACATTAACGTTATTATCAATATTACCTTCTTAACTTGACATCATTAGTATATTGTAAACTTGCCTTATCAAAAATACATTTTAAACTTTTTTTTTACTACTATTAAAGGCATCTTCCTAACTTTTTTTTTATTTGAACACATTAGAACACATTAAAATTACCATTATAAACTTGTCATTACTTCTGTATACATTAAAGTTATCATTAATAGTATCTTTAATCTGATCATTATTAGTATGTTCTATAATTATCATTATTAGTACACATTAAAGTTATTATTAATAGCACTTTCTATTCGTATAATCTTACCATTAGAATATTCTAAACCAGTGATTCTTAACCAGGGGGGCGTGGATCATTTCCAGGGCGGGGCGCGAGCTTTCGGGTGAAAAGTATAAGTTTTTCCAGTTAGTGATTACTTTTACAACAGCATGGGCCAGTACTATAGGCATAAGCATATGAATTATTACAGAATTCTTTCTTACTAATGAACCGTTAGAGTGAGACCCGTTTAGGCAGAGCGTTTCTTCCGAGGTTGTCTTCGTCGGTTGAATCGTACGATGACGTCATGATAAGACGGAAGCTAGTAAATTCTCGCGCGATGCTATCAATGTGTGGGACGGTGTGACTGAGACAATTGCATTTCACCAGTCGTTGTGTGATTATTGCTTATTGTTGTGTTGGCCTCATTTGTTCTACATATTTACATAGATACAAAACATCAAGTATTTTGCAATGAGTGCTAAGAAACGGAAGTACATTGAAGATTACATTCGATTTGGATTTGTGTCTCTCCGAGGTTCCACAGTGTGTGATATGTTACAAGACTCTGAGCAATGATGGAATGTGGCCTTCACGCCTGGAACGCCACTTGAGGACATCACATCCTGCTTTAGTTGACAAGCCGAAGGCATTCTTTGAAACTAAAAAAGACACCTTGAAGCGAGCTAAACTGGACGACAGTGGGTCATTTCGGCAGCAATCTTCAAAGGTTGTTGAGGCTTCCTATGAGATCGCTATGTTGATTGCAAAGAGCAAGAAGAGTCATAACATTGGAGAGTCTCTCATAAAACCAAGTATATTATGTGCAGCAGAACTCGTTTTGGGGAAAGATAGTGCAAATAAGCTTTCCCAGATTTCTCTGTCAAATGATACAGTCAAGAAAAGGATAGATGAATTATCTCAAGATATCAAAGTTCAGACTCTCGACCAAGTAAGAGCCTCCCCTGTTTTTGCCATCCAGTGTGATGAAACGACTGATGTCGCTCAGTGTTCTCAGCTTCTGATGTATGAGGATGTAAGAGGAAATTATGTTCTGTCACCCGATGGAAAGTTTCACAACAGCAGAAGCTATTTTTGATGTTATATCAGATTTTTTCCAGGAAAATCAGCTTTCTTGGGAGTCGCTGGTAGGAGTGTGTACTGATGGAGCACCAGCCATGCGTGGTTTACGGTCTGGGTTTGTCACAAAGGTGAAAGAAAGAAATCCTTCCGTAATGAGTACACACTGCATACTTCATCGGGAAGCCTTAGCATCCAGAACTTTGCCTGTTGAAATGACGGACGTCTTGAATGTGGCTATCAAGATTGTCAATTTTGTCAAAGCTGGAGCCTTGAACAGTCGTCTTTTTAAACTGCTGTGTAAGGATATGGAATCCGAACATGAAGCCTTGCTTTTCACACGAACGTGCGATGGTTGTCAAAAGGAAATATGTTTGGAAGGCTTTATGAGTTACGAGAAGAAGTAGAAATATTTCTAGATTCACAGCAGAAAGTAGACCTTTATGACAAATTTCAGTCTGAAGGCTTTCATGCAACCTTAGCCTACCTGGTGGATATTTTTGAGGCATTGAATGCTGTGAACCTCAAACTACAAGGAAAAACATCAATATCCTCGTGCACCATGACACCATTCGTACCTTCATGGCCAAACTCGATCTTTGGAAATGTCGAATTCTACAGGGACATGTAGCCAGTTTTAGAAACTTAGATACGGCTCTCGCTGACAGTAACCTCGACTCTGAGTTAAAAGAGCAAATAATCACTCATCTAAGTGACTTGAAATCGGAATTCGTCAGATACTTCCCAGATATAGACGACAAGCGTGAAGCATGGAAATTCATCAGGAATCCATTTCAATGTGAAGTAGCTGATGTAGCTGAAGAAGTCCAAGAAGAGTTCCTAGAGTTGAAGTTCGACTCAACAGCTAAAGAAGACTTCAAAGATATGGATTTGGAGACTTTCTGGGTCAAATACCTTCATGTTTACCCTTTGACCTCACACCAGGCTCTTCGGATTCTAACAATGTTTGGATCCACATATATGTGTGAAACGGCATTTTCCACGCTCGTTTCTATCAAGACTAAGTACAGAAACCGCCTCAACGTTGAAGGCGACTTGAGTTGTGCACTCTCGAGCATTCGACCGCGTATTCTAGATCTGGTAGCTAAGAAGTAGTGCCAAATATCTCATTAATCATGTACCTATTCGAAAGTGTCAAATATCAAATTATTGCAATTTATACTTAATAAATGGATTAAAAGACATTGCCGTTTCTATTCTATTTTTAAATTAGAGATTAATATTTACCTATATATGCAAGGGGGCGTGAAAAAATAGTAGTTCGTAGGGGGGGCGTGGTAATGAAAAGGTTAAGAACCACTGTTCTAAACATATCTTCATTGACATGTTCTAATATTTTCATTATTAGTGCTTATTAAATATATTCTAAACATGGCAATAGTAGTTGTCATTATTCTAAACTTGTCATTATTATCATATTCAAAGTTGTCATTATTCGTATATTCTAATCTTTGTCATTATTAGTACACATTAAATTTATCATTGATATTACCTTCTAATATATGTAATTATCAGTATCTTCTACAATTGCCATTATTAGTGCATATTAAAGTTATCATTAATAGTACCTTCTAAACTTGCCTTCATTAGTATATTCTAAACATGTGATTATGAGTACATATTAGAGTTATCATTAATAGTGCTTTCTAAACATGTAATTATCTTTCATATTCTAAGCTTGTCACTATTGGCACACTTAAAATTTATCATTAATAGAATATTCTAAAATTTCATTATTAGTATATTCTAAACTTTCATTAGTAGTACACATTAAAGTTATCATTAATAGTATCTTTAATCTGATCATTATAGATATGTTCTATAATTATCATTATTAGTATTTGTTATCACTAACAGTATCTTGTAAACTTGTCATTATTAGTATGTTAAACTTGTCATTATAAGTATATTCTTAACGTATCATTATTACTATACATTAAACTTACCATTAGTAGTATTGTCTAAACTTGTCATTAGTAGTATATTATAAACTTACCCATAATAGTATATTCTCAACTTTCATAATATTTTCTAATATTTGTTATTGTCAGTATCCTCTACAATTGCATTTTAAAGTTATCATTGATATTACCTTCTAAACTTGTCCTTACTAGTATATTCTAAACATGTGATTATGAGTACATATTAGAGTTATCATTAATAGTACTTTCTAAACATGTAATTATCGTTCATATTCTAAGCTTGTCACTATTGGTACACTTTAAATTTATCATTAATAGAATATTCTAAAATTTCATTATTAGTATATTCTAAACTTGTCATTAATAGTACACATTAAAGTTATCATTAATAGTATCTTTAATCTGATCATTATTAGTATGTTCTATAATTATTATTATTAGTATTAGTTATCATAACAGTATCTTGTAATTTTTTCATTATTAGTATGTTCTATACTTGTCATTATAAGTATATTCTTAACGTATCATTATTACTATACATTAAACTTACCATTAATAGTACTTTCTAAAATTGTCATTATTAGTATATTATAAACTTGCCATTATTAGTATATTATAAACTTACATTATTAGTATATTATTACATTATTAGTATATTATAAACTCACTCATTAGTGTATTATAAACTTACCCCATTCATAATTAGTACACATTAAAAGTTATCATTAAATGTACCTTGCATTATAAGTATATTGTAAACTTGTCACATTAAAGCTATTATTAATAATAACTTCAAAGTTGACATTATTTGTATATTACAAAATTGCCATTACTAGCATATTCTAAATTTGTCATTATTATTATATTTTAACTTCTTATTACTAATACACATTAAAGTTATCATACCTTCTAAACTTGTCATAATTAGAATATTATAAATTTGTCCCTATTGATATACATTATGATATTCTACAGTTGTCATTGTTAGTATATTATAAACTTTTCATTATTAGTACAAATCAAATTATTCAATATTAGTACATATCAAAGATATTTAATAGAACCTTCTTAAATTGTCATTATCAAAACGTATTAAAGTTATTATAAATATCATTTTCTAAAATATTGATTATTGGTACACATTGTATATATCATTAATAGTACTATCGACAATATTTATTATTAATATATTCTAAACTTCTCATATAAAAGTTATCATCAATAGTTCCAACTGAACATGTTATTCTTAGTATATTCTAAATTTTTCACTATTAGTACTCATTAAAGTAATTATTAGTATACATTAAACGCTATACGTTTTTTCTAAATTTCCCATTTTATTATAAATTAAATTTCTCATTAACATGTAAACTTGTCATATTCTAAACTTTTCATTATCATTTCACATAGATTTTATCTTTAATAGTGCTTATCATTATTTAAATATTCTAAACTTCTCATTAATAGTATATACTAAACTTCTCACTATTAATAAACATTAAAATTGTCCTTAATAGTACCTTCTAAACTTGGCATTATTAGTATATTCTAAGCTTGTCGTTAAGTTAACGTTATCATTTATAGTACCTTCTAAACTTACCCTTATTAGTATATAGTACTTTTTTATATTATTACACATTAAAGTTATCATTAATAGTACCTTCTAAAAGTAGTCATTAAGGTACCTTCTGAACTTATCTTTATTTGTATATTACAAAAATGCTATTTTTAGTGTATTAACTCTAACTTTAATGAGTCCTAATAATGACAAATTAGAATACTAATAATGGCATGTATGGAAGATAAAACGAATGATAACTTTAATATGTACTAATAATCACAGGTTTAAAATATTTTAATAATGATATGTTTAGAAGGTTACATTAATGATAACGTTAATGTGTAGTAATAATGACACGTTTGAAATATATTAATAATGCAAGGTTTAGAAAATACTAATAATAGCATAGTAGATGTTGCTATTAATGATAACTATAATACTACAACTATAACTATAATACTATAACTATAATACTATAAAACTATATAATTATTTTTAATATACTAACAATGACATGTTTAGAAGACACTACTAATGATAACTCTAATATGTACTCAAAATGTTTAAATATACTAATAATTACATGTTTAGAATAATGATAAACTCGGAATATATTATTATTACCAAGTTTAGAATATACTAATAATGATAAGGATATAAGGTCTTAGTAATGATAACTTTAATGTACAGTATACTGATAAAGTTTAGAATACCGAAGAAGATATGTTTAGCATATTTGAATATACTAATAATAATAAGTTTAGAATATACTAATAATGAAAGTTGAATATCCGAAAAATGACAAAATTATAATGACACTATTGATTATAACTTTAATGTGTACTAATAATCACAGGTTTACAATATTTTAATAATGACATGTTTAGAAGGTTACATTAATGATAACGTTAATGTGTAGTAATAATAACACGTTTGAAATATATTAGTAATGCAAGGTTTAGAAAATACTAATAATAGCATAGTAGAAGTTGCTATTAAAGATAACTATAATACGTACTAATAATTAGTTGTGAATAATTAGTTTTGAATATGACAATGACATACTAATGAATGATATACTAATAATGACAAGTTTAGGATAATGATAAACTCGGAAAATATTATATTACCAAGTTTCGAATATACTAATAATGGTAAGGATACAAGGTCCTAGTAATGATAACTTCAATGTATACTAATAAAATTTACAATACCAAAAAAGATATACTAATAGTGATGTTTCGAATTTACGAACAATGACAACTTAAGAAAGTATTGTCAGTGATAACTAATGTGTACTAGAGGGTTTAGAATAAGCTTTAATGGGTACTAATAATGACAAGGGTTGAATATACCAATAATGACAAATTTAGAATATGCTAATAATGTCAGGTTTAGAATATACTTGTAATGACAAGTTTAGAATACACCAATAATAACAAATTTAGAAGGTATTATTAATGAAAAATTTAGTATACCCCAATATAACGAGCTCAGAATATACTAAGAATCACAAGCTTAGAATAATGACATAATTAGAGTATACTAATGATAAGCTTAGAAGATAATATTTATGATAACTTTAATGTGTATATTGATAATGGCAAGTTTAGAAATTACTATAAATGACAACTTTAGAAGATTCTATATATGACAACTATAATTTGTACTTATAATGACAAGTTTAGAACGTACTAATAATGACAAACTTAGAATAGTATTATAAATAAAGACTTTAATGTCTTCTAATAACTAATGTTTGATATATACTAATAATGACAAGTTTAAAGGCACTATTAAAGTACTTTAATATGTACTAATTAGCACATGTTTACAATATTGTAGTAATTTAAAGTTTAAAAGGTTATATTAATGATAATGTTAATGTGTAGGAATAATGACACGTTTGAATTATATTAATAATGCAAAGTTTAGTAAATACTAATAAAAGCATGATTAGAAGTTGCTATTAATGATAACTATAATACGTACTAATAATGATTACTTTTGAAAAAAAAGCTAACAATGTCATGTTACGGAGCCAGTAATAATGATAACTAACATGTACTAATACGCACAATTTTAGAATATACAAATAATGACAAGTTTTAGATAACTATAAACTTTTGAATATATTAGTATTGTCAAGTTTAGAATATACTAATAATGATAAGCTTACAATGTCCTAATAATGATAACTTTAATGTGTAGTAATAAGGAAATTTTTAGAATATCTAAAAGATATGTTAGTATCTACTAATACTGATATGTTTCAAATATAAGAACAATGGCAATCTTAAAAAGTATTGTTAATGATAACTTTAATGTGTACTAATAATGATGGTTTAGAACATACAAATATTGACAAGCTTTAATGTGTACTAATGACAAGTGTAAAATATACTAATAATGACAAATTTAGAATATGCTAATAATGTTAGGTTTAGAATATAAGTATAGAATAATGATAAACTTTGGAATATATTAGTATTACCAAGTTTAGAATATACTAATAATATATACTTAAATGTGTACTAATAACGACAAGTTTATAATACCAAAGAAAATATGTTTAGTATTTACTGATACTGAAATGTTTCGAATATGAGAACAATGACAACTTTAGAAAATATTGTTAATGATAACTTTAATGTGTACTAATAATTAGGGTTTAGAACATACAAATATTGACAAGCTTTAATGTGTACTAATAATGACAAATTTAGAATATGCTAATAATGTCAGGTTTTAGATATGCAAGTTTAGATTACACTAATATCTAAAAAGTTAGAAGGTATTATTAATGTGTACTAATAATAGCGAGTTTAGAATATACTAAGAATGACAAATCTAGAATAATGACACGTTTAGAATATACTAATGATAAGCTTAGACGATAATTATTATGATAACTTCACTGTGTACAAGTTTAGTATATATTAATCATAACAAGTTTAGAAATTACTAATAATAATAACTATTTATTATACATTTAATTTGTACTAATAATGACAAGTTTAATAATGATAAAGTAAAATATAATATAAATGAAAACTTCTATGTCTTCTAATGATTAATGTTTGGGATATACTAATAATGACAAGGTACTGTTAATGATCATTTTAATGTGTACTAATAACAAGCTTGGAATATATGAATATTGACATCACTAGAAAATATTGATGATATATTTAATGTGCACTAATAATGACATTTATTAACTTAGATATATATTAATAATAATAAGTTTATAATATACAAAAATTGACAAATGTAGAGGGTACTATTGATAATAAAATGAATGTGTACTAAAATGACAAATTTAGAAAGGTACTATTAATGATAACTTTAATGTCTAGTTACAAAGACAAGTTTATAAGGTACTATTAATGATAACTTTAATGTGTACTAATAATTACAAGTTTAAAATACAGTAATAATGACATGTTCACAAAGTACTATTACTGTAAACTTTAATGTAATCCAATAATGACAAATTTAGAGAACACCAATAATGAAAAGTTTAAATTATACTTAAATGAGATGTTTAGAAGGTACTATTAATGATAACTTATATGGCAAATGGCAAATGATGACAAGCTTAGAATATACTAATAAAAAGTTAAGAAACTTCTATTATTGATAACTTCAATGTGTACTAATACTGTCAAGATTATGATATGCTAATAATCACAATAAAATAAATTAATGTGTACTAATGTTGACAAGTTTAGAATATATAAAAATGGCATGTTTAGAAGAAAACTTTTGAAGATAAGTTTAGAATGTACTGATATTGACAAGTTTAATATAATGATAATAATGAAGATTTTAGAAGGTGCTAATATACAGTAATAATGACAAGTTCAGAAAGTACTTTTACTGTAAACTTTAATGTAATCCAATAATGACAAATTTAGAAAACACCAATAATGAGAAGTTTAAATTATACTAAAAATGTATAGCTTTAATGTGTACTAATAATGACAAGTGTAGAATATACTAATAAAAAGTTAAGAAACTACTATTAATGATAACTTCAATGTGTACTAATACTCTCAAGATTATGATATGCTAATAATCACAATAAAATAAACTAATGTGTACAAAATGATAATGATAATGAAAAGTTTAGAATATGACAAGTTTACATGTTAATGAAAATTTTAATTTACAATGAAATGGAAAATTGAGAAAAAAAAACGTATAGCGTTTAGCAGGTACTATTAGTACAATCTTTAATGTGTATTAATAATTACTTTAATGAGTACAAATAGTGAAAATTTTACAAAATGCATGTTTAGAATATACATTTAATAATAACTTTAATATTCATATGCACTAATAGTTTAGAATATACTAAGAATAACATGTTCAGTCGGAACTACTGATAACTTTAATATCAGAAGTTTAGAAAATGTTACTAATAATCAAACTAAAGAAAATTATATTTATAATAACTTTAATATATTTTAATAATGACAATTTTAGAAGGTACTATTAAATAACTTTCATATGTACTAATATTGAATGATTTGATTTGTACTATAGAATATTATCATAATATGTATTAATAAGGACAAATTTAGAGTATTCTAATTATGACAAGTCTAGAAGCCATTATTAATGATAAATTTAATGTGTACTAGTAATAACAAGTTTAGAATATAGTATCAATGACAAGTTTAGAAGGTACTATTGCATATTAACTTTAATGTACACAAATGATGACAAATTTAGAATATGCTAGTAATGGCAATTTTGTAATATACAAATAATGTCAAGTTAAGAAGGTATTATTAATAATAGCTCTAATGTGACAAGTTCAATATACATATAATGCAAGATACAGTTAATGATAATTTTTATTATATACCAACAATTACTTTAATATGTACTAATAATGAAATTTTTAAAATATACTAATAACGGTAGGTTTGTAATATAATAATAATGACTAGTTTAAAAGATATATTAATAATGCATTTAACTTTGACAAGTTTAATGTGTACTAATAATCAGAAGTTTGCAATATACTAATAAAAAGAGGTTTAGAAGTCACAGGTATGTGTACTAAGAAGTACTAAGAAGTCACAGGTATGTAAAGATAACTTTAATTTGAACTAATAACTAGCAAGTTTTTAATATACTAATAAAAACAAGTTTAGAATGCACTATAACTAATAAATTTAATGTGTACTAATAATAAAAAGTTTAGAATATGGCAATAATAACAACATTGTTAATGTTATACTAATAAACACAAACAAATACAAAAACTACAGAATACAAAAATACAAAAAATATAAAAAATACAAACATACAAAAAATACAAAACAAATACAAATACAAATACAAATACAAATACAAATACAAATACAAATACAAATACAAATACAAATACAAATACAAATACAAATACAAATACAAATACAAATACAAATACAAATATAATACGAATACAGATACAAATACAAATACAAATACAAGTTTAGAATATACTAATAATGAAAGTTTAGAAAGTACTATTAATGATAACTGAAGAGTTTATAATATACAAATAATAAAAAGTTTAGAATAGAAAATAATGACAAGTTTAGAAGAAACTAATATTGACATGTTTGAAATATAGCAATAGTGATATGTTTAAAAGATCCTATTAAATGATAACTTTAATGTGTACTAATAATGGCACGTAATAATAAGAAGTTTAGAAGTTAATGTTAATGAAAGTTTATAATATACTAGTTAAGATAAGTTTAGAATATACTAATAAAAACAAGTTGAGAAGTTACTATTATATGTACTAATAATGACAAGTTTAGAATTTAGAATATACTAATAATGATAAGATTAGAAGGTACTCTTAATGATCAATTTAATGTGTACTAATAATAGCAAATTTTGAATATACTATTAGTATATTCCAAATAAAGATATACGATAAGTTATAAGATAAGATATACTAATAATAAGATATACGATAAGTTGATTAATAATGACGAGTTTTGAATATACTAATAATGATGTGTTTAGAATATACGTTTAAATTATAATAATAATGACATGGTATGATAACTTTAATATGTACTAATAATCACAGGTTTAGAATATACTTACAATGGCATTTAGTACTAAGATTGACATGTTTAGAAGATACTGTTAAAGGTAACTTTAATGTTTAGAAATAATGACAAGTTTGATTATTAGTACACATTGTAATAGTACTATCGGCAATATTCATTATTAATATTTTCTAAACTTCTGATATTAAAGTTATCAATAGTTCCGACTGAACATGTTATTCTTAGTATATTCTAAACTTGTTACTATTAGTGCATATGAGTATTAAAGTTATTATTAATGCATATTCTAAACATGTCATTACTAGTATTTTGTAAAATTTTCACTATTAGTACTCATTAAAGTAATTACTAATAGTACCTGCTAAACGCTATACGTTTTTTCTAAATTTCCCATTTTATTGTAAATTAAAATTTTCATTGACATGTAAACTTGTCATATTCTAAACTTTTCATTATCATTTCGCATAGATTTTATCTTTAATAGTGCTTTCCAAACTTGTCATTATTAGTATATTCTAAACTTCTAATTAATAGTATATACTAAACTTATCACTATTAATAGACATTAAAGATATCTATAATAATATCTTCTAAACTTGTCATTATTAGTATAATCAAAGCTTGTCGTTATTAGTACAAGTTAATGTTATCAGTTATAGTACCTTATTAGTATATAGTACCTTGTTTATATTAGTACACATTAAAGTTATCATTAATAGTACCTTATAAACTTGTCTTTGTAACTAGACATTAAAGTTATCATTAATAGTACCTTTCTAAATTTGTCATTTTAGTACACATTCAATTTATTATCAATAGTAGCCTCTACATTTGTCAATTTTTGTATATTATAAACTTGTTATTATTAATACATATTTAAGGTAATAAATGTCATTATTAGTGCACATTAAATATATCATCAATATTTTCTAGTGATGTCAATATTCATATATTCCAAGTACTTTCTATTCGTATAATCTAACCATTAGAATATTCTAAACATATCTTCATTGATATGTTCTAAACTTTTCATTATTAGTGCTTATTAAATATATTCTAAACATGGCAATAGTAGTGTATTTTAAAGTTGTCATTATTCTAAACTTGTCATTATTATCATATTCTAAACTTGTTAGTATGATTAGCAGCACCTTCCAAAGTTGTCATTATTCGTATATTCTAATCTTTGTCATTATTAGTACACATTAAATTTATCATTGATATTACCTTCTAATATATGTAATTATCAGTATCTTCTACAATTGCCATTATTAGTGCATATTAAAGTTATCAGTAATAATACCTTCTAAACTTGTCCTTATTAGTATATTCTAAACATGTATATTAGAGTTATCATTAATAGTGCTTTTTAAATCTTTCATATTCTAAACTTGTCACTATTGGCAATCTTAAAAGTTATCATTAATAGAATAATCTAAAATTTCATTATTAGTATATTCTAAACTTGTCATTAATAGTAAACATTAAAGTTATCATTAATAGTATCTTTAATCTGATCATTATAGGTATATTCTATAATTATCATTATTAGTATTTGTTATCATTGACAGTATCTTGTAAACTTGTCATTATTAGTATGTTCTAAACTTTTCATTATTAGTATGTTCTAAACTTGTCATTATAAGTATATTCTTAACGTATCATTATTACTATACATTAAACTTACCATTAATAGTATTTTCTAAACTTGTCATTATTAGTATATTATACACTTACCCATAATAGTATATTCTCAACTTTCATAATATTTTCTAATATTTGTTATTATCATTATCCTCTAAAAATGCATATTAAAGTTATCATTAATATTACCTTCTAAACTTGTCCTTATTAGTATATTCTAAATATGTGATTATGAGTACATATTAGAGTTATCATTAATAATACTTTCTAAACATGTAATTATCGTTCATATCACTATTGGCACACTTTAAAGTTATCATTAATAGAATATTCTAAAATTTCTTTATTAGTATATTCTAAAATTGTCATTAATAGTACACATTAAAGTTATCATTAATAGAATATTCTAAAATTTCTTTATTAGTATATTCTAAACATGTCATTAATAGTACACATTAAAGTTATCATTAATAGTATCTTTAATCTGATCATTATTAGTATGTTCTATAATTATTATTATTAGTATTAGTTATAATTAACAGTATCTTGTAAACTTTTCATTATTAGTATGTTCTAAACTTATCATTATAAGTATATTCTTAACGTATACTTATTACTATACATTAAACTTACCATTAATAGTGCTTTCTAAAAATTTCATTATTAGTATATAAACTTGTCGTTATTAGTATATTATAAACTTACATTATTAGTATGATATTACATTATTAGTATATTATAAACTTACATTATTAGTATATTAATATATTATTAGTATATTATAAACTTGCCCCATTCATAATTAGTACACATTAAAAGTTATCATTAAGTCACATTAAAGCTATTATTAATAATACCTTCTTAAGTTGACATTATTTGTATATTACAAAATTGCCATTACTAGCATATTCTAAATTTGTCATTATTAGTATATTTTAACTTCTTATTACTAGTACACATTAAAGTTATCATACTTTCTAAACTTGTCATAATCAGAATATTATAAATTTGTCCTTATTGATACACATTATGATATTCTACTATTATTAGTACAAATCAAATTATTCAATATCAAAGATATTTAATAGAACCTTCTAAAATTGTCATTATCAAAACGTATTAAAGTTATTATAAATATCATTTTCTAAAATATTGATTATTGGTACACATTTTATATATCATTAATAGTACTATCGACAATATTTATCATTAATAAATTCTAAACTTCTCATATTAAAGTCATCATCACTAGTTCCGACTGAACATGTTATTCTTAGTATATTCTAAACTTGTTACTATCAGTACACATTAAAGTTATCATTAAAAGTACAGTATATTTTAAACATGTCATTACTAGTATTTTGTAATTTTTTCACTATTAGTACTCATTAAAGTAATTATTAGTATACATTAAACGCTATACGTTTTTTTCTAAATTTCCCATTTTATTATAAATCAAATTTGTCATTAACATGTAAACTTGTCATATTCTAAACTTTTCATTATCATTTCACATAGATTTTATCTATAATAGAGCATATTATTATTTTTATATTCTAAACTTCTCATTAATAGTATATACTAAACTTATCACTATTAATAAACATTAAAATTATTAGTACCTTCTAAACTTGGTATATTCTAAACTTGTCGTTATTAGTACAAGTTAACTTTATCAATTATAATACCTTCTAAACTATTATCATTAATATAATTAATAGTACCTTCTAAAAGTAGTCATTAAGGTACCTTCTGAACTTATCTTTATTTGTATATTAGAAAAATGCTATTTTTAATGAGTCCTAAGAATGACAAAATTAGTCATAGCATGTATGGAAGATAAAACGAATGATAACTTTAATATGTACTAATAATCACAGATTCAAAATAACTAATATGTACTCACAGATTCAAAATAACTAATATGTACTCAGATTCAAAATAACTAATATGGACTAATAATCACAGGTTTACAATATTTTAATAATGATATGTTTAGAAGGTTACGTTAATGTGTAGTAATAATGACACGTTTGAAATATATCAATAATGCAAGGTTTAGAAAATACTAATAATAGCATAGTACATGTTGCTATTAATGATAACTATAATACTACAACTATAACTATAATACTATAAAACTATATAATAATTAGTTTTGAATATACTAATAATGACATGTTTAGAAGACACTACTAATGATAACTCTCATATGTACTACTACTCAAAATTTTAAAATATACTAATAATGACAAGTTTAGAATAATGATAATCTCGGGATATATTATTATTACCAATTTTAGAATATACTAATAATGATAAGGATACAAGGTTCTAGTAATGATAAATTTAATGTACAGTATACTGATAAAGTTTAGATATGTTTAGTATATTTGAATATACTAATAATAATAAGTTTAGAATATACTAATAATGAAAATTGAATATCCGAAAAATGACAAAATTATAATGACAATTTTAAAGGCACAGGTTTACAATATTTCAATAAATGACAGGTTACATTAATGATAACGTTAATGTGTAGTAGTAATAACACGTTTGAAATATATTAGTAATGCATAGTAGAAGTTGCTATTAGAGATAACTATAATACGTACTAATAATTAGTTTTGAATATGACAATGATATGTTTAGAATATACTAATAATGACAAGTTTAGGATAATGATAAACTCGGAATATATTATATTACCAAGTTTAGAATATACTAATAATGGTAAGGATACAAGGACCTAGTAATGATAACTTCAATGTATACTAATAAAATTTACAATACCGAAGAAGATATACTAATAATGATGTTTCGAATTTACGGACAATGACAACTTAAAGTATTGTCGGTGATAACTAATGTGTACTAATAATGAGGGTTTAGAATAAGCTTTAATGGGTACTAATAATGACAAGTGTTGAATATACCAATAATGACAAATTTAGAATATGCTAATAATGTCAGGTTTAGAATATACTTGTAATGACAAGTTTAGAATACACCAATACTAACAAATTTAGAAGGTATTATTAATGAAAAAATTAGTATGTACCAATAATAACGAGCTCAGAATATACTAAGAATCACAAGCTTAGAATAATGACATAATTAGAATATGGAAGATAAAACGAATGATAAGCTTAGAAGATAATATTTATGATAACTTTAATGTGTAAAAGTTTAGAATATATTGATAATGGCAAGTTTAGAAAATAATATAAATGTCAACTTTAGAAGGTTCTATATATGATAACTATAATTTGTACTAATAATGACAAGATTAGAACGTACTAATAATGACAAACTTAGAATAGTATTATAATTAAAAAATTTAATGTCTTCTAATAATTAATGTTTGGTATATACTAACAATGACAAGTTTAAAGGCACTATTAATGATAACTTCAATATGTACTAATTATCACACGTTTACAATATTGTAGGTTATATAAAAGATAATGTTAATTTGTAGCAAAAATGACACGTTTTAATTATATTGATAATTTAGTAAATACTAATAATAGCATGATTAGAAGTTGCTATTAGTGATAACTATAATACGTACTAATAATGATTAGTTTTGAAAAAAAGCTAACAGTGTCATATTAAGGAGCCAGTAATAATGATAACTAACAGGTAGTAATACTCACAATTTTAGAATATACAAATAATAACAAGTTTTAAATAATTGTAAACTTTGGAATATATTAGTATTGCCAAGTTTAGAATATATTAATAATGATAAATTTACAATGACCTAATAATGATAACTTTAATGTGTAATAATAAGGACAAGTTTAGAATAATAAAAAGATATGTTAGTATCTACTAATACTGATATGTTTCGAATATACGAACAATGACAATCTTAAAAAGTATTGTTAATGATAACTTTAATGTGTACTAAAAATGATGGTTTAGAACATACATACTAATGACACGTGTAAAATATACTAATAATGACAAATTTAGAATATGCTAATAATGTTAGGTTTAGAATATAAGTATAGAATAATGATAAACTTTGGAATATATTAGTATTACCAAGTTTAGAAAATAATAATAACGACAAGTTTAGAATACCAAATAAAATATGTTTAGTATTTACTAATACTGATATGTTTCGAATGGCAACTTTAGAAAATATTGGTAATGATAACTTTAATGTGTACTAATAATTAGGGTATAGAACATACAAATATTGACAAGCTTTAATGTGTACTAATAATGACAAGTGTAGAATATACTAATAATGACAAATTTAGAATATGCTAATAATGTCAGGTTTAGAATATACTTGTAATGGCAAGTTTAGATTACACTAATATTTACAAAGCTAGAAGGTATTATTAATGATGTGTACTAATAATAGCGAGTTTAGAATATACTAGGAATGACAAATTTAGAATAATGACATGTTTAGAATATACTAATGATAAGCTGAGACGATAATTATGATAACATCACTGTGTACAAGTTTAGTATATATTAATAAGTTTAGAAATGACTAATAATGACAACTTTAGTAGGTACTATATATTATGAATATTATAATATAATATAATATTTGTACTAATAATGACAAGTTTAATAATGATAAAGTAAAATATGATATAAATGAAAACTTCCATGTCTTCTAATGATTAATGTTTGGGATATACTAATAATGACAAGGTACTGTTAATGATCATTTTAATGTGTACTAATAACAAGCTTGGAATATATGAATATTGACATCACTAGAAAATATTGATGATATCATTAATGTGCACAAATAATGACATTTATAATATACTATTAATGATAACTTTAACGTTTAATAATAAAGAGAAACTTTTAATGATAACTTAAATATGTATTGATAATAACAATTCTATAATATACAAAAATTGACAAGTGTAGAGGGTACTATTGATAATTAATTGAATGTGTACTAAAATGACAAATTTAGAAAGATACTATTAGTGATAACTTTAATGTCTAGTTACAAAGACAAGTTTATAAGGTACTATCAATGATAACTTTAATGTGTACTAATAATGACAAGTAATACAGTAATACAGTAATAATGAAAAGTTCAGAAAGTACTATTTCTGTAAACTTTAATGTAATCCAATAATGACAAAATTAGAAAACACCAATAATGAGGAGTTTAAATTATTCTAAAAATGAGATGTTTAGAAGATACCATTAATGATAACTTATATGGCAAATGGCAAATGACGACAAGCTTAGAATATACTAATAAAAAGTTAAAAAACTACTATTAATGATAACTTCAATGTGTACTAATACTGTCAAGATTATGATATGCTAATAATCACAATAAAATAGATTAATGTGTACTAATGTTGAAAAGTTTAGAATATATAAAAATGGCATGTTAGAAGATAAGTTTAGAATATACTGATAATGACAAGTTTAATATAATAATAATAATGACGATTTTAGAAGGTGCTAATATGTGCTAATGTGGTAATACACTAAAATAGCATTTTTGCAATATACAAGTAAAGATAAGTTCAGAAGGTACCTTAATGATAACTTTTAGAAGGTACTATTAATGATAACGTTAATGTGTACTAATATAAACAAGGTACTATATACTAATAAGGGTAAGTTTAGAAGGTACTATAACTGATAACGTCGTTATTAGTACAAACTAATAACGACAAGCTTGGAATATACTAATAATGACAAGTTTAGAATATACTACTAAAGATATCTTTAATGTCTATTAATAGTGATAAGTTTAGTATATACTATTAATGAGAAGTTTAGAATATACTAATAATGACAAGTTTGGAAAGCACTATTAAAGATAAAATCATGCGAAATGATAATGAAAAGTTTAGAATATGACAAGTGTACATATTAATGAAAAATTTGATTTACAATAAAATGGGAAATTTAGACAAAAAAACGTATAGCGTTTAGCAGGTACTATTAGTAAAATCTTTAATGTGTATCAATAATTACTATAATGTGTACTAATAGTGAAAATTTTACAAAATACTAGTAATGACATGTTTAGAGTATACATTTAGTAATAACTTTAATACTCGTATGCACTAACAGTAACAATTTTAGAATATACTAAGAATAACATGTTCAGTCGGAACTACTGATGATAACTTTAATATCAGAAGTTTAGAAAATATCAATAATGAATATTCTCGATAGTACTATGTGTACTAATAATCAAAGTTTAGAAAATTATATTTATTATAACTTTAATATGTTTTAATAATGACAATTTTAGAAGGTTCTATTAAATAACTTTGAATGATTTGATTTGTACTAATAATGAAAAGTTTATATTATACTAACAATGACAACTAGAATATTATCTATAATAACTTTAATGTTTTAATAATGACAATTTTAGAAGGTTCTATTAAATAACTTTGATATGTGATTTGATTTGTACTAATAAAACATTAAAGTTTACGATATACTTATAATGCAAGATACAGTTAATGATAATTCTTATGGAAAGACTAGAATAAACCAACAATGACTTAAATATGTACTAATAGTGATTTTTTTAAGATATACTAATAACGGTAAGTTTGTAATATACTAATGACTAAGTTTAAAAGATATATTAATAATGCATTTAATTTTGACAAGTTTAATGTGTATTAATAATCAGAAGTTTGCAATATACTAATAAAAAGAGGTTTAGAAGGCACAGGTATGTGTACTAATAATGGAAAGATTAGAATATACCAATAATTACAAGTACTGTTCAGGATGACTTTAATTTGTACTAATAATAAGCAAGTTTGTAATATACTAATAAAGACAAGTTTAGAATGCACTCTAACTAATAAATTTAATGTGTACTAATAATAAAAAGTTTAGAATATGTTAATGATAAGTTTAGAATGTACTATTAAGATCTTTAATGACAAGTTTAGAATATAGTAATAATGAGAAGCTTAGCAGGTACTATCATTGACAAGTTTAGAATGTACTTATAATGAAAAGTATGGAAAATATTTTCAACGTTAATGTTATACTAATAAATACAAATACAAAAACTACAAAATACAAAAATAAAAAATATATATAAAAAATACAAACATACGAAAATTACAAAACAAATACAAATACAAATACAAATACAAATACAAATACAAATACAAATACAAATACAAATACAAATACAAATGCAAATGCAAATACAAATACAAATACAAATACAAATACAAATACAAATACAAATACAAATACAAATACAAATACAAATACAAATACAAATACAAATATAAATCAAAAATACGAATACAAATACAAATACAAATACAAATACAAATATGATAACCTTAAAGTTTAGTAATAATGACAAGTTTAGAATATACTAATAATAAAACTTTAGAAAGTACTATTAATGATAACCGAAGAGTTTATAATATACAAATAATAAAAAGTTTAGAATAGAAAATAATGACAAGTTTAGAAGAAACTAATATTGACATATTTAAAATATAGCATTAGTGATATGTTTAAAATATGTTTTAAATGATAACTTTAATGTGTACTAATAATGGCACGAAATAACTTTGATATGTGATTTGATTTGTACTAATAAAACATTAAAGTTTACGATATACTTATAATGCAAGATACAGTTAATGATAATTCTTATGGAAAGACTAGAATAAACCAACAATGACTTAAATATGTACTAATAGTGATTTATTTAAGATATACTAATAACGGTAAGTTTGTAATATACTAATGACTAAGTTTAAAAGATATATTAATAATGCATTTAATTTTGACAAGTTTAATGTGTATTAATAATCAGAAGTTTGCAATATACTAATAAGTTTAGAAGTTAATGTTAATGAAAGTTTATAATATACTAGTTGAGACAAGTTTAGAATATACTAATAAAAACAAGTTGAGAAGTTACTATAATTGTTAACTATTATATGTACTAATAATGACAAGTTTAGAATTTAGGATATACTAATAATGATAAGATTAGAAGATACTCTTAATGAAAAATTTAATAATGACGAGTTTTGAATATACTAATAATGATGTGTTTAGAATATCCTAGTTTAAATTATAATAATAATGACAAGGTATGATAACTTTAATATGTACTAATAATCACAGGTTTAGAATATACTTACAATGGCATTTAGAATATACTAGGATTGACAAGTTTAGAAGATACTGTTAAAGGTAACTTTAATGTTTAGAAATAATGACAAGTGTGGAATAAATTAATAACGATATGTTTAGAACGTTCTGCCAATGATAACTTTATTTTGTACTAATAATGACAAGTTTAGAATATAATAATTATAAGTTTAGAATATACTAATAATAATAAGTTTAGAATATACTAATAATGAAAGTTTAGAATATCCGAAGAATGACAAGTTTATAATATTAATTATAACTTTAATGTGTACTAATAATCACAAGTTTACAGTATTTCAATAATGACATGTTATATTATTGATGACGTTAATATGTAGTAATAATGACAAGTTTGAAATATATTAAAAATGCAAAGTTTAGAAAATACTAATAATAGCAAATTAGAAGTTGCTATTAATGACAAGTATGATACGTACTAATAAAAAGTTTTCAATATACTAACAATGACATGTTTAGAAGACACTACAAATGATAACTTTAATATGAACTAATACTCATAAGTTTAGAATAGACAAGTTTAGAATAATGGTAAACTCGGTATATAATATTATTACCAAGTTTAGAATATACTAATAATGATAAGTATGGAAGGTCCTAGTAATGATCATTTTAATGTATACTAATAAAGTTTAGAATAACAAGAAAGATATGTTTAGTATTTACTAATAATATGTTTCGAATTTACGAACAGTGACAACTTTAGAAAGTATTGTTAATTATAACTAATGTGTACTAATAATGACAAATGTAGAATATCCCAAATATGACAAATCTAGAATATGCTCATAATGTCATGATTAGAATACACTAATAATAACAAATTTAGAAGGTATTATTTATGATAAATTTAGTATGTACTTAGAATATACTAAGAAGGACAAGATTAGAATAATGACATGTTTAGAGTATACTAATGATATGCTTAGATGATATCTATGGTAACTTTAATATTTAGCATTAATAATGATAAGTTTAGAAATTACTAAAATTACAACTTTAGAAAGTTCTATATATGATAACTATAAGTTGTACTAATAATGACAAGTTTAGAACGTATTAATAATTTAGAATGTACTTTAAATAAAAAGTTTAATGTCTTCATATAATTAATATTTGGAATATACTAATAATGACAAGTTTAAATGCACTATTAATGATAACTTTAATATGTACTAATAATCACAAGTTTACAATATTGTAATGAAGAAGCACTCTATAAATCCCTCCAGAATGTTAAGAACGACTTACCATACGCCGAAAATGTAGTTATCATGGATGATCTGAAGCATACAGTAAATATACACCGACAAGCCCATAATTCTCCTTAAATCACGTAAGATTTTTCAGAGATGTTTCTAAACTTGTCATTACTTCTATATTCTAAACTTGTACACATTTATAGTATCTTTAATCTGATCATTATTAGTATGTTTTATAATTATCATTATTAGTACACATTAAAGTTATCATTAATAGCACTTTCCATTCGAATATTCTAAACATATCTTCATTGACATGTTCTAAACTTTTCATTATTAGTGCTTATTAAATATATTCTAAACATGGTAATATTAGTGTATTCTAAATTTCCCATTATTCTAAACTTGTTAGTATTAATACACATGATTAGTAGCACCTTCCAAAGTTGTAATTATTCGTATATTCTAATCTTTGTCATTATTAGTACACATAACAGTTATCATCGATACCTTCTAATATATGTAATTATCAGTATCTTCTACAATTGCCATTATTAGTGCATATTAAAGTTATCATTAATAGTGCCTTCTAACCTTGTCCTTATTCATATTCTTAACTTGTCACTATTGCTACACTTAAAAATTATCATTAATAGAATATTCTAAAATTTCATTATTAGTATATTCTAAACTTGTCATTAATAGTACACATTAAAGTTATCATTAATAGTATCTTTAATCTGATCATTATAAGTATGTTCTATAATTATCATTATTAGTATTTCTTATCATTGACAGTATCTTGTAAACTTGTCATTATTAATATGTTCTAAACTTGTCATTACTATACATTAAACTTACCATTAATAGTATTTTCTAAACTTGTCATTATTAGTATTATGAGTACATATTAGAGTTATCATTAATAGTACTTTCTAAACGTGTAATTATCGTTCATATTCTAAGCTTGTCACTTTAAAGTTATCATTAATAGAATATTCTAAAATTTCATTATTAGTATATTCTAAACTACACATTAAAGTTATCATTAATAGTATCTTTTATCTGATCATTATTAGTATGCTCTATAATTATTATTAGTATTTGTTATCATTAACAGTATCTTGTAAACTTTTCATTATTAGTATGTTCTATACTTGTCATTATAAGTATATTCTTAACGTATCATTATTACTATACATTAAACTTACCATTAATAGTACTTTCTAAAATTGTCATTATTGGTATATTATGAACTTGTCATTATTAGTGTATTATAAACTTACCAATAATGACAAATCTAGAATATGCTCATAATGTCATGATTAGAATACACTAATAATAACAAATTTAGAAGGTATTATTAATGATAATAACGAGCTTAGAATATACTAAGAATGATGATATTTATAACTTTAATGTTTAGAATATATTAATAATGACAAGTTTAGAAATTACTAAAATTACAAATTTAGAAAGTTCTATATATGATAACTATAATTTGTACTAATAATGACAAGTTTAGAACGTACTAATAGGACAAATTTAGAATGTACTTTAAATAAAAAGTTTAATGTCTTCATATAATTAATGTTTGGAATATACTAATAATGCACTATTAATGATAACTTTAATATATACTAATAATCACAATGAAGAAGTACTCTATGAATCCCTCCAGAACGTTAAGAACTACTTACCATACGCCGAAAATGTAGTTATCATGGGTTATCTGAATGGACACCTTGAAAAAGATCGCAAAGCATTTGGTATGGGTAGAAAAGCATACAGCAAAAATACTGGAACATGCCAAATCAAAACCTCTGAAGAGTATAGGCATAAAACGATTTTTGAACAAATATATTCCAATGCAGAATGAGAGAAAATAGAACCGAAGATGCTGGAAGAGAAGGTTTGGTTGGTCGCCTTCCATTCGGCGATTACAAGACTTGCCAAAGAAGTTATGCAATACTTTTATAGTTGGAAGAAAAAATGAACACTCTAGTGCAGCGTTTCTCAACCTTTTTACCCTTGCGTAACCTTTAGAATAAATTACAACATAAAAACAACAACTATCTTTCTCATTTTAATATCATCGTAATAATAGGTTAGATAGAATGATGTATACATTACATTATTACAATAACCAAGAATATATCGCGCGTGTTTAATTATATTACGCATATGAAATTGAATAAAAAAAATCAAAAGTGCATTAGCTTATCTAACGTGTCATTATTAGTACACCTTAAAGTTATCATTAATAGGCACTTTTAAACTTATCATTATTGCTATGTTTTAAACATGTCAATATTAGTTTCTTCTAAACCTGTCATTATTTTTTATTCTAAACTTCTTATTATTACCTGTCATTATTAGTACACATTAAAGCTACCATTAATAGGATCTTTTAAGCATATCACTATTGATATATATACATGTCAATGTTAGTTTCTTCTAAACTTGTCATTATTTTTTTTACTATTATTTGGATATCAAACACTTCTCAGTATTAGTACATTGTAAATTTATCATTAATAGCACTTTTTAAACTTGTCATTATTAGTATATTCTAAACTTGTCATTATTACTAAGCTATCATTACTTATCATTGATAGTTCCTTCTAATATTGTCATTTTTAGTATATTCTAAACATCTCATTCTTGGTACACATTAAAGTTATCATTAATAGTACCTTCCCGACCTTTATTTGTAAATCCTAAACTTATTATTAGTAATTATTAGTTCATTTTAAAGATACTATTATTAGTACCTTTTACCTGACATTACTAGTACACATTAAAGTTATCATTAGAAGTACATTCTATAATTGTCATTATTAGCTTATTCTAAACTTCTTATTATTAGTATATTCTAAACTTTTCATTTTGAGAACACATTAAATTTACTATCATTAATAATATTTTCCAAACTTTTCAATATTAGTACATTCTAAACTTGTCAATAATAGTACCTTCTTAATTTCTCATTACTATATTCTAAACATGTCACTATTAGCACCCATTAAAGATATTGATAGTACCTTCTAAACTTATCATTACCATATTCTAAACTTTTTATTATTAGTACATATTAAATTGATCAGTTAGAGTGCATTCTAAACTTGTCTTTATTAATATATTACAAACTTGCTTATTATTAGTGCAAATTAAAGTTATCTTGAACAGTACATTTTAAATTTGTAATTATTGGTATATTCTAATCTTTCCATTACTAGTACACATACCTGTACCTTCTAAATATCTCATTATTAGTATATTGTAAACTTCTGATTATTAGTACACATTAAAGTTATTATTAATAATACCTTCTATACTTGTCAAAGTTACATGCATTATTAATTTACCTTTTAAAATTTTCATTAGTATATTACAAACTTACCATTATTAGTATATTTTACATTTTTCATTATTAGTACACATAAAAGTTATCATTTACTGTACCTTGCATTATAAGTATATTATAAACTTCTCATTATTAGTACATATTAAAACACATTAATGATAGTTACAATAACTTGTCAAAGTTGATGTTTATATATTTTTTAAACTTGACATTATTCTTAACTTGCCATTATTAGCATATTCTAAATTTGTTATTATTAGTGCACATTAAAGTTATCATACAATAGGGCCTTCTGAACTTGTCATTATTAGTATATTCTAAACTTGTTATTACTAGTACACATTAAAGTTATCATTAATAATACCTTCTAAACTTGTCATATTTAGAATATTATAAATTTGTCATTATTAGGATATTATTAGGATATTCTTGGATATTATTATCATTATTAGGATATTCTTGAGTTGTCATTATTAGTATTTTCTAAACTTGCCATTATTAGTACAAATTAAATCGATAATGAATTCCTTCTAATCTTCTCATTTTTTGTGTTAGTACACATTAAATATTTTAGTAATAGTACCTGCTAAACGTTATACGTTTTTCCTAAACTTCCCATTTGTATTATCAATCAAAATTTTCATTAATATGTAAACTTGTCATATTCTAAACTTTTCATTATTATTTCACATAGAATTTATCTTTAATAGTGTTTTCCAAACTTGTCATTATTAGTATATTCTAAACTTCTCATTGACAGTATATATTAAACTTATCACTATTAATAGACATTAAAGTTACCATTAATAGTACCTTCTAAACTTGTCATTATTAGCTTGTCGTTATTAAGCTAAGCTTGTAATTATTAGTACAAATTAACGTTATCAATTATAGTACCCTCTAAACTTACCCTTATTAATATATTGTACTTTGTGTACCTTATAAAAGTTGTCATTAAGGTACCTTCTGAACTTATCTTTATCTGTACATTACAAAAATGCTATTATTATCATTTTAGTTTATATTAAACTAGTCATTAGTAGTATATTGGAAACTCGTGGGTATTTCTATGTTCTCAACTTCTCATTATTAGTATACCTAAACGTTTCATTATTTGTACACATTAAAATTAGCATTAATGATACTTTCTAAATTTGTCATTTTTAGTATATTTTGAACTTGTCATTATTTGTATATTCTAAACTTGTCATTCTTAATATATTCTAAAATTCTAATTAACAGACAAGTCTAGAATATACAAATAATGACAAGTTTAGGATCTATTATTGATAACTTTAATGAGTACATATAATAAGTTTAGGATATACATACAATGACAACTTTAATATATACAAATAATGAAAAGTTCATAAGTAACCATTAATGATAAATGTGTATTAATAAACAAGTTCACAATGTGATAAATATAACAAATTTAGAACCTAATATTAGGTACTATTAATGACAATTTTAATGTGTACTAATAATGAAAAATTAGGAATATACTATTATTGACAAGTTTAGGAGGTAGTATTAATAATGATATTAATGTTTAATAATAATGAGAAGTTTAGATATACTAATAATGATCATTTTAGAACATACTAATAACAAGTTTAAAATATACAAAAAATAACAAAATTACAATAAGTTAATAATTTCAAATTCAGAATATACTAAACAATGCTAATAAAGACAAGTTTACAATATACTTATAATAACAAGTTTAGAACATACTAAAAAGGACAAATTTAGAAATTGCTATTAATAATAACTTTGATATGTACCAGTACAAATAATGACAAGTTTAGAATATACTAATAATGTCAAGCTTAGAAACTATTAATGATATTTTTGACGAAATAATAAAAACACTCTATTATATAACTATTAACTTTTAATTGTTGTATACTAATATTGACAAGTTTAGAAGGTTCTATTAGATAAAATGCTCTAATAATTAAACTTTACAAGGTAATGTTATTGATATACTGAGAATGAAAAGTCTAAATTATCCTAATAATGAAAAATTTAGTAACTTTAATGTGTACTTATAATGACAAGTTTATATTAATGACATATACAGACATTTAGACATATATAGAAGTACTATTAAGATAACTTAAATGTGGCTAATAATGACAAGTTTAGAATATACTACTTTAATGTGTGCTTATAATGATATGTTTAGAATATACTAATGATGACAAGTTTAGTAGGAAATATTTTTAACTTTAATAATAAAATGAATATACGAACGAATATAGTAATAATGGCAGCTTTATAATATACTAATAATGAATATACGAACGAATATAGTAATAATGGCAGCTTTATAATATACTAATAATGACAAGTCTAATGTGTTCTAAAAATGACAAGCTTAGAATATACATAGGTTCAGAAGCCACTGTTAATGAGTGCTAATAATGAGAATTTTAGAATATACCAATAATGATAAGTTTAGAAGGTACTAATAACAAAAACTTTAATTTGTATTATTAATTAAAAGTTTATCATATAATATAATTATATGATAAACTTTTCATTAATAATACATATTAAAGTTTTTAACTTTTTAATAATAAAAGTTTCCTGTCTACTAATTATGATAAGTTTAGAATATACAAATAGTAACAAGTATAGAAGGAACTATTACTGATAGCCACAAGGTGTTCTAAAAATGACAAGTTTATAATATACTAATAATGACATGTTTAGAATATACTAACATAGAGAAGTTTAGAAGGTACTATTAATGAAAACTTTAATGTGAAATAATAATGAAAAGTTTAGGATATACTAACAATGGCAAGTGGTATCAGATATAACTAATTTGAACTAATAAGGACAAGTTTAGAACACACTAATAATGACCGTTCTATGAATAAATAATACTAATAATGCCATGTTTAGAAGTTACTATTAACGATGACTTAAATGTACACTAATAACATGTTTAGAATATACTAATAATGAAAAGTTTAGAAGGTACGATCAAATATAACTTTAAGGAGAAGTTTAGAATATACTAAGAATGACAGGCTTAGGTGGATCTATTAATGAAATATTTAATTTGTTCTAATAATCACAAATTCAAAATATACAATTGGTGACAAAGTTAGAATATTTTAAGAACGATAATTTTAATGTGTTCTAATAAGGAGATGTTCATAATAGCCAAATAATGAAAAGTTAGGAAGATACCTTCAATGAAAGTTTAGTATATACTATCAATGAGAAGTTTAGAATATACTAATAATGACAAATTTGGAAGGCACTATTAAAGATAAATTCTATGCGAAATGATAATGAAAAGTTTAGAATATGACAACTTTACATATTAATGAAAATAATAATTAATAATATAATTGGGAAGTTTAGAAAAAAAAACGTATAACGTTTAGCAGGTACTATTAGTAAAAATCTTTAATGTGTACTAATAATTACTTTAATGAGTACTAATAATGAACAATTTACAAAATATTAGTAATGACACGTTTAAAATATACTTTTAATGATAGCTAATAAATTGAATGTGTACTATCCAATAATGACAAATTTAGAAAACACCAATAATGAAAAGTTTAAATTATACTAAAAATGAGATGTTTAGAAGGTACTATTAATGATAACTTATATGGCAAATGGCAAATGATAAGCTTAGAATATACTAATAAAAAGTTAAGAAACTACTATTAATGATAACTTCAATGTGTACTAATACTGTCAAGATTATGATATGCTAATAATCACAATAAAATAAATTAATGTGTACTAATGTTGAAAAGTTTAGAATATATAAAAATGGCATGTTTAGAAGAAACTTTAGAAGATATGTTTAGAATGTACTGATAATGACAAATTTAATATAATGATAATAATAAAGATTTTAGTATAATGAGAAGTTTAAATTATACTAAAAATGTATAGTTTTAATAGGTACTAATAATGACAAGTGTAGAATATACTAATAAAAAGTTAAGAAACTACTATTAATGATAACTTCAATGTGTACTAATACTGTCAAGATTATGATATGCTAATAATCTCAATAAAATAAATTAATGTCTACTAATGTTGAAAAGTTTAGAATATATAAAAATGGCATGTTCAGAAGAAAACTTTAGAAGATAAGTTTAGAATATACTGATAATGACAAGTTTAATATAATAATAATAATGACGATTTTAGAAGGTTCTAATATCTGTTAATGAGGTGTTAATGACAAGTTTAGAATATACTAAAGTAGCATTTTTGTAATATACAAGGTTAGAAGGTACTATTAAGGATAACTTTAATGTGTACTAATATAAACAAGGTACTATATACTAATAAGGGTAAGTTTCGAAGGTACTATAACTGATAACGTTAACTTGTACTAATAACGACAAGCTTGGAATATACTAATAATGGCAACTTTAGAAGATACTATTAAAGATATCTTTAATGTCCATCAATAGTGATAAGTTTATATACTAATAGTGATAAGTGATAAGATTTAAATAGATATAAGTGATAAGATTTATATACTAATAGTGATAAGTTTATATACTATTAATGAGAAGTTTAGAATATACTAATAATGACAAGTTTGGAAAGCACTATTAAAGATAAAATCTATGCGAAATGATAATGAAAAGTTTAGAATATGACAAGTTTACATGTTAATGAAAAATTTAATATACAATGAAATGGAAAATTTAGAAAAAACGTATAGCGTTTAGCAGGTATTATTAGTAAAATCTTTAATGTGTATTAATAATTACTTTAATGAGTACTAATAGTGAAAATTTTACAAAATACTAGTAATGACATGTTTAGAATATACATTTAATAATAAATTTAATACTTATATGCACTAATAGTAACAAGTTTAGAATATACTAAGAATAACATGTTCAGTCGGAACTATTGATAACTTTAATATCAGAAGTTTAGAAAATATTAATAATGAATATTGTCGATAGTATATATATACAATGTGTACTAATAATCAAACTTTAGAAAATTATATTTATAATAACTCTAATATGTTTTAATAATGACAATTTTAGAAGGTTCTATTAAATAACTTTGATATGTACTAATATTGAGTGATTTGATTTGTACCAATAATGAAAAGTTTATAATATACTAACAATGACAACTATAGAATATTATCATAATATGTATTAATAAGGACAAATTCTAATTATGACAAGTTATTAAATAGTACCTTCTAAAATTGTCATTATTAAACATATTAAAGTTATTATAAATATCATTTTCTAAAGTTTGATATTAATGTAAACATGTAATTATCGTTCATATTCTAAGCTTGTCACTATTGGTACACTTTAAAGTTATCATTAATAGAATATTCTAAAATTTCATTATTAGTATATTCTAAACTTGTCATTAATAGTACACATTAAAGTTATCATTAATAGTATCTTTAATCTGATCATTATTAGTATGTTCTATAATTATCATTATACTTGTCATTATAAGTATATTCTTAACGTATCCTTATTACTATACATTAAACTTATCATTAATAGTACTTTCTAAACTTGTCATTATTAGCATATTATAAACTTGTCATTATTAGTATATTATAAACTTACATTATTAGTATATTTTTACATTATTAGTATATTATAAACTCACCCATTTGTATATTATAAACTTGCCCCATTCATAATTAGTACACATTAAAAGTTATCATTAACTGTACCTTGCATTATAAGTATATTGTAAACTTGTCACATTAAAGCTATTATTAATAATACCTTCTAAACTTATCATAAAGTTATCATACCTTCTAAACTTGTCATAATCAGAATATTATAAATTTGTCCTTATTGATACACATTATGATATTCTACAGTTGTCATTGTTAGTATATTATAAATTTTTCATTATTAGTACAAATCAAATTATTCAATATATACATATGAAAGATATTTAATAGAACCTAAAATTGTCACTATCAAAACGTATTAAAGTTATTATAAATATCATTTGCTAAAATATTGATTATTGGTACACATTGTACACATTGTACACATTGTACACATTGTACTATCGACAATACTTATTATTAATATATTCTAAACTTCTCATATTAAAGTTATCATCACTAGTTCCGACTGAACATGTTATTCTTAGTATATTCTAAACTTGTTACAATCAGTACACATTAAAGTTATCATTAAAAGTACAGTATATTCTAAACATGTCAGTACTAGTATACATTAAACGCTATACGTTTTTTTTCTAAATTTCCCATTTTATTATAAATTAAATTTCTCATTAACATGTAAACTTGTCATATTCTAAACTTTTCATTATCATTTCACATAGATTTTATCTTTAATAGAGCTTATCATTATTTCTATATTCTAAACTTCTCATTAATAGTATATACTATAGGTATCTATATTGCCTACATTTTAGGTGAAGCAGAATGATGTACACATGTACATATGTACACATGTACACATGTACGTATACCATGTATATGTTTTATATTTTGGTTATAATTAGTCAGTAGGCACACCTAGGGCCGGTCATTGAGTAATTGAACAATTTCCTTTATACTTTTGCATACAGGCCTTTCAATTTTAATGTCTGGCAAAAATCGTGAAAAATAATTTTGTTTTGCTCTTGTTTCCATTATTACTCCGAACTCTTTCATCCTATTCAAAATACTCGAACGATCGGCCCTAGCAGTTACTAAAAGTAATATTCCCTGTAAGTTTCATTTAATCTGATGTATATTAGATTTTTTATGATTAAAAAAAGTAGAAAAATATCGAACGGAGATATGGCAACTTGAAATATGAATATATCTGTAACTTGCTTATAGTTTCACCAATTTGACTTATTTTTTCATGGCTTAATTCTTATTATATAATAAGTAAGTACAGTAAAAATTATCAACATATTTTAATTATGAGTACTTTAAATACTGAAAAACTAAAGTATAAGTATGTCACAGTAGTGACGACGCACAGACGACAACATCATATAATTTGCTTTTTTGCACCTTTGGCGGTTTCTTCATATGAAACCTCTCTGCTGGGGGTCTTCAGGGTATCTAAATAATTGGAAAGAGGTTTATTTTCCAGTAGTGGGCGCCTTCTCTTTCCTCATCAGATTCCCCTCGCCAATCTATGTTGGTAGGGCACCCCCTCCAGCATCATATGATGTCCCTTCTTCTTTCTTCTTCCTGTATAGCCTTGATCTTTTTCCTCTTGCTTTCTTCTTTGGATTTAATCTTCCTCTTTGAATTGTTTAGTCTAATGTTGTCCTTTACCTCTGTCACCGTCACAGAGGTGCAGGTGAGGGCGGTGGTGGAGTGAGAGGTGGTGAGATCAATAGTCGTCTTTGACTGCTTGCCATCTTTAACTGCTGTTTTTTGTCATTGTGATGTTTTTTTTTTTTTTTTTGCTACCCATGATGACTGTACTAAAGAGTAATATGTACTAGCTAAAGTAATAGATTGCAATGAGAGCTCATGAGACATGCGTACTTTCCTTTTCAGAGCTAGCCGGGAACTAACGCTTAGTTTCGCACAAAGTTGGCGAAATATTCTCCCTCCGCCTTCCTCCCTTCCCCTCCACATTCGTATTGGCCGTTGATACACTGGGCGAGTGTAAATTCAATCAAATTTCAACGTTATTCGCTGCGCCTGAAGGTCCTAAGTGGCACGCCTCCCTCTAGTGTGGGTTGCGCCTTTAAAATCTGTCCCTTTAAACCTCACCCAGGACCTTTAAATTGCGCGCGGCTGGAAAATTATTTGTCAGGATTTATTTCTAAGTGGTATACGAACATTTTGAACACATTTTTAAAAAATGCCATATCTTGACCAAATTCACCCCCCCAGGTGTCGCGTACCCCCTTAATAAACAAAGTTATCTTTAATAGTACCTTCTAAACTTGGCATTATTAATATATTCTAAACTTGTCGTTATTAGTACAAGTTAACGTTATCAATTATAATACCTTCTAAACTTACCCTTATTAGTATATAGTACTTTGTTTATATTATTACACATTAAAGTTATCATTAATTAAGTTATAATTAAAGTTATCATTATCATCAACTTCTAAAAGTTGTCATTAAAGTACCTTCTGAACTTATCTTTATTTGTATATTACAAAAATGCTATTTTTAGTGTATTAACTCTAACTTTAATGACAAAATTAGAATATACTAATAATGGCATGTATGGAAGATAAAACGAATGATATGTATTAATAATTACAGATTCAGAATAACTAATGTGTACTAATAATCACAGGTTTACAATATTTTAATAATGATATGTTTAGAAGGTTACATTAATGATAACGTTAATGTGTAGTAATAATGACATGTTTGAAATATATCAATAATGCAAGGTTTAGAAAATACTAATAATAGCATAGTAGATGTTACTATTAATGATAACTATAATACAACAACTATAACTATAATACTATAACTATAATACTATAAAACTATATAACAATTAGTTTTGAATATACTAACAATGACATGTTTAGAAGACACTACTAATGATAACTCTCATATGTACTATCAAAATTTTAAAATATACTAATAATGACAAGTTTAGAATAATGATAATCTCGGGATACATTATTATTACCAATTTCAGAATATACTAATAATGATAAGGATACAAGGTCCTAGTAATGATAACTTTAATGTACAGTATACTGATAAAGTTTAGATATGTTTAGTATATTTGAATATACTAATAATAATAAGTTTAGAATACACTAATAATGAAAGTTGAATATCCGAAAAATGACAAAATTATAAAGAACATTATTGATTATAACTATTGATTATAACTTTAATGTGTACAGGTTTACAGGTTTACAATATTTCAATAATGACATGTTTAGAAGGTTACATTAATGATAACGTTAATGTGTAGTAATAATAACACGTTTGAAATATATTAGTACTGGAAGGTTTAGAAAATACTAATAATAGCATAGTAGAAGTTGCTATTAAAGGTAACTATAATACGTACTAATAATTAGTTTTGAATATGACAAATGACAAGTTTAGGATAATGATAAACTCGGAATATATTATATTACCAAGTTTAGAATATACTAATAATGGTAAGGATACAAGGTCCTAGTAATGATAACTTCAATGTATACTAATAAAATTTACAATACCAAAAATGATATACTAATAGTGATGTTTCGAATTTACGAACAATGACAACTTAAGAAAGTGATAATTAATGTGTGATAAATAATGAGAGTTTAGAATAAGCTTTAATGGGTACTAATAATGACAAGTGTTGAATATACCAATAATGACAAATTTAGAATATGCTAATAATGTCAGGTTTAGAATATACTTGTAATAACAAGTTTAGAATACACCAATAATAACAAATTTAGAAGGTATTATTAATGAAAAATTTAGTATGTACCAATAATAACGAGCTCAGAATATACTAAGAATCACAAGCTTAGAATAATGACATAATTAGAGTATACTAATGATAAGCTTAGAAGATAATTGTAAGGGCCCATCCCCCTTCCCCGGGCCCTGAAAAGTAATACCAGTTCGGGTGCTACTGGATCTGCTGGGCTCTAAGTCGCTTTGAACGCGCACTCACTGTCTGTGGCCCGGAAGTGAGTCCTCTTGTGCTTTGAGGATTTGATTGTTTCATAGCTGTTTACGTGTGTATTAATACGTATTTTACGTTGTGGCATTTTGAAGTGGGTAAAATTGTTTGTTCCATTTCCTTAAAGCGAGTAATCTTTCTTGTCTTACAGCTTGTATTTGTTTGATGCATTTACGTCCCTTGTATTTTTTGCTTCTGCTTAATTTTGCTTATTTCATTTACTTTCGGTGTTATTTGATGTCCCTTGGTTGTGCATCTTTAGTCGTTGACACGTATCTTATTTGTTTTATTCATTGACACGTATCTTCTTCTCTTGTTCGTTAACACGTATCTTGTTTGTCTTGTATCATAGTCATTGACTTGTGCCTTATTCGTTACTAATTCTCGTCAATATGACTTCTTTTCAGGAGCTTAAGGAACAGGCTATAGCTTTAGGCCTCGCAGGAGGAGATGTCGGCAAATACGTCATAGAACAGCAAGCTATTGAACGAGAAGAACGTGAAAAAGAGCGACGAGCCAAGAAGGAGGAAATTGAGCATAAGACCCGCTTAGCTGAAATTGAAGCGGAGAAGGCAAAGATTGAAGCAGAGAAGGAGAAGGCAAAGATTGAAACAGAGAAGGAGAAGGCCAAGATTGAAGAGGAAAAGGAGCTAGAGCTAGCTCGTATCACGGCGACAAAGCAACCTACCGCGACTCCACATGATTCGGTAAGTCGTTCCCAGCTCCCTCTCTTACAAGAGGGAGAAGATATTGCCTCTTACCTTAACCGTTTTGAGAGAATTGTAGAACTACTTAAGCTGAGTCCAGACAGCTATGCCGTAAGACTGGGTAGCTTACTTACGGGGAAGGCGGCCGATATGTACATATCTCTCTCCCCAGAGATAACTAAGAACTATGAGCTACTGAAGAAAGCTTTATTGTCAGGTTTTAACAAGACTCCTGATGATTACCGCGTAGACAATCGCAATGTCAAGATTTCTTCAGGAGAAACTTTTCTTCAGTTCTCATTTCAACTAACCAGACTATTCCAGGCGTGGTTAGATTCCTCAGAGGTAGGGAATACTTTCAATAATTTGAAAGACTTTGATCCTTGACCAGTCTTTGTCTTCCCTCCATCCAGACTTGCGTGCTTTCATCAAGGAACGACGACCCTCTACGTTAACTGAGGCCATTCGTTTGGCTGACGATTGGATGTCAGCCCACCCTAATCTTCCTCGAACTTCGATTCCAAATGCAAAGAAGTTCTCTCGACCACCTAAGCTGCCTAAGGTAACCACAGTGACCCCGAATCCGTCTAGCGGCCGAAAGGACCCTCCACCTTTGACTTGTCACGGTTGTGGAGAAATTGGACACATTCGGCCTCGTTGCCCTAGGAATCCCCGCACCTTCAAAGAAGGCACGTCAGCTACGCAACCATATAAGGTAGGGTTTTGCCTGTCTGATAGAACAGTCCCTCACTTCCAGGCCTCTGGTACCATCAATGGGGCCTGGGTGTCTACTATAATCCGGGACACCGGCTGTTCCTGCGTAGTCGTATCAAATGAGATGCTACCAGATATAGATGTCCCGAGTTGCAAGAAAGTCTATGTTGCCGACTACTTGGGCCGAGTAGATGCCTTTCCTCTGGTTTCTTGTTACCTTCGATGTCCTTATTACGAGGGATGGGCAGACGTCGTCAGAGCGCCCATCAAATTTGCTAGTGTCTTAATTGGTAACGTTCCAGGCGTTAAAGATCCTAATATATCTGAATGTTCCCCTCCAGCTGATGACTCCGCTATTCCACGCCCGACACAAACTGCTACACCTTCTCCCAAGCACCAGACCCGAGCCGGCAAAATGAAACGGATTCACCCCTTAGCTCTGCCTGCCCTACAACCTCTCTCGGTGACGCCCGACAACTTCAGTCTACTCCAGTCCTCGTGTGAGACACTCTCTGCCGCTAGAGCAAAGGCAGCCTCGGGAGAAATAGACCAAACGAGGAACGGGTCTACTTACCAGTTTGTCAAGACGGACGGTCTCCTCTATCGGAAATGTTTGACTTCTAATCGCCCTGATAAGGTAGGAAAGTCTACATTGGTTGTTCCCCGTGATTGTCGCCCTATTATCCTCTCCATTGCTCATGAGAGCCCTTTAGCTGGACACTTCTCTCACCGGAAGACGGAATTAAAGGTAGCAGAACAATTTTACTGGCCTGGCATGGGAACCGACATCAGAACCTTCTGTCGGTCTTGTGACAAATGTCAACGCTTCTCAGCGAAAGGACGAGTACCACCAGTCCCATTACAACCCATGCCCATCGTCACTGAACCTTTCGCCCGTGTTGCCATAGACTTGGTTGGACCTCTTTCTCCAGCATCTTCCAATGGACACAGGTACATTCTTACCTTGATAGATTTTGCCACTGGATTTCCTGAAGCAGTTACCTTAAAAGATATAGACTCTATTTTGGTCGCTGAGGCCTTATTAACTATTTTCTCGAGAGTTGGTATTCCCCGGGAAATACTTTCAGACAGAGGTACCCAATTCACGTCTAATTTAATGAAGGAACTCCACCGAATGTTGGGCGTGAAACCTATCTTCACCACTCCCTTCCATCCTAGTGGAAATGGAAGGATTGAGAGACTACATGGCCCCTTGAAGGCTATTCTTCGTAAATTGTGTGCTGAGAAGCCCCGTGAGTGGCATAGGTATCTAATACCAACTTTGTTTGCCCTCAGAGAACTCCCGAGCGACAGGACAGGGTTTTCAGCCTTCGAGTTGTTGTACGGTCGGTCTGTTAGAGGCCCACTCACAGTTTTAAGAGTGGAGGAAGAAAGGTCCAGTTTCCAATATGTGATAGAACTACAGGAGAAGCTGGCAGAATGTTCTCAAATGGCTGCGCAACAAGCCGACATCAGCAGTTCCCGGTACAAGGCGTACTTCGATCTGAAGGTGATGAAGTTCTAGTACTCCTGCCTAGTGATACCAGTAAACTCCTTGTCACTTGGAATGGACCCTACAACGTATTGGAGAGACGTGGTGAAGCGAATTACGTAATAGAGACCCCTCGAGGACATAGACTTTACCATGCTAACATTTTAAAAAGATATCACCGCAGGGCCCAGGTGCAGCAGTTGGAACTGATGGATGAGATTTCCGCCATAGAAGAACTTTCCGCCCCAGGAAAAGAGAAGGTATCCATCGTCGATGAAGGGGATCCGTGTGATCTTCTTTCACAGTTGCCTTTGACACCTGACGGCATAACCCTCTCCCTTTCGACTGATAAACCTGAAGTGGGACAACTCACCCCGGATCAGCTAGTCCAACTTCAGAATCTTATGGGTGAGTATAAAGATGTTTTCTCCGACGAGCCCGGATGTACCTCCACTCTAACTCATGATATACAACTTACCACTACTGACAGAATACAGGCCAAAGTGTACCCAGTGCCAATCCACCTTAGACCTGTCTTCGAGAAAGAAGTTGAAACCCTCTTCCGTCAAGGGATTATCCAACGATCCTCCTCTCCTCATTCTTCGCCTGTTGTCATGGTAAGAAAAACTGATGGATCCTATAGGATGGCCATAGACTATCGCCAACTAAACTCTGTCACAGTATTCCATGCTGAACCAACCTGCAGCATGGAAGAAGATTTGTACAAATTCTCTGGGGCTAGGTACTTAAGTGAACTGGACCTCTGCAAGGCATATTACCAAGTACCTCTTTCAGACAAAGCCAAAGCCCTAACATCCTTTCCCACTCATCTAGGTTTGATGGAATTCTGCCGAATGCCCTTTGGTCTGGTAACAGCAGGCGCTACTTACATCCGCCTGATGAGACTAGTATTGGCGGATTTACCAAATGTGTGCTTTTATTTTGACAACATCTTTATATTTTCTAAAAGCTGGGATGGACATCTCGAAGCTCTACATCGCGTCTTCGAACGTCTACGGGACCACCATCTGATCGTCAAGCCTTCGAAGTGTAGATCTGGAGTTTCTTCCATCAAATACCTTGGCTTCATTTTAGACGGAACCTCTTTAAGACCTCAACATAACAAGATTGAGGCTATAACCCGCATTCCTCCACCAACCAGTAAGAAGTTACTTAGGACCTTCCTTGGTCTAATCTCCTTTTATAAGTTGTTTATTCCTCAGGCCTCCGACTACACCGGCCCCTTATCTGATCTACTAAGGAAGACTAGCCCTGAAGCTCTCCCTTGGACCGAAGACCTCTTGGACCGTTTCTACCAATTGAAGGCTGCCATATCTTCACAACCCATCTTGCGGTTATCCGATCCTAAGCTGACTTTCGTCCTTAGGACCGATGCCTCTCTTTATGGTCTGGGGGCTGTTCTGCTCCAGTATCACGATGAATGCCCACATCCCGTCGCATATGCCAGTAGGAAACTTCTGGATCGTGAGAAGAGATACTTCACCATCGAGCGTGAATGTCTTGCGGTCGTTTTCTCCATCTCCAGGTTTGATTATTATCTCCGTGGCAAAGAGTTTGTGTTAGAAGTTGATCACAAACCTCTCTTGTATTTAGCTACCTTCAAAGGAAAGAATGACCGTCTCCTTCGTTGGGCTTTGGCCCTTCAGGCATATAAATTTAGAGTTGTCCACATTGCTGGAAAAGACAATTTAGGTGCTGACCTCCTAAGTAGATCTTGAATCCTGGCTAGGTTTTATTTAGCTTTCATCCTCTTGAGAGTTACTATTAATTTTGTTTTAATCTACTCCTAGTAGATTCTTGTCCCGGGGGTGGTGTAAGGGCCCATCCCCCTTCCCCGGGCGACAAGTCAATTCATCGTGGCTGCTCTGATAGTAGTTTGGCTCCCCACCTCGGCGAATCGGCTTGTTTGCGCGCCAGTTCAACGAGCAAGTCAGCTTCGAACTTTTGAAGCCCGAGAAGACTGCGCCTGCGCGGAGCGGCCACGTCGGCAGTTTTGGGGGGTATATATACCCCTCCTCCCCCAACGTCGGATAGAACTTGGTCAGAAGACGTCCTGTGAAGACTACCCAATGCCACGCCAATCCTAAGTCTTCATTACTCCAGTCGTAGGCTACTCGACGTCGGGTCTTTTCACCTTTGCTGTTCTCAAGACACGCCGCATCCGATTGGGCCGGAACGGTTCGTCCATACGCACCCAAACATCGCTACTGTTGTTACGATACGGAGGTGCTGAGCACCTCGTATCAGATGTTCCCCTTCTACAACATTGTATTGTACACTTTTGATGGTTTATTGTATTCGTTAACTCTTTTAAATCCATTGATTCCTTTTGATGTTTGATTAAAGCCCCAGCAGATCCAGTAGCACCCGAACTGGTATTACTTTTCAGGGCCGAGAGAACATAGTTCCTCGTTCGCCCTCACAATAATATTTATGATAACTTTAATTTGTAAAAGTTTAGAATATATTGATAATGGCAAGTTTAGAAAATAATATAAATTACAACTTTAGAAGGTTCTATATATAACTATAATTTGTACTAATAATGACAAATTTAGAACGTACTAATAATAACAAACTTAGAATAGTATTATAATTAAAAAATTAATGTCTTCTAATAATTAATGTTTGGTATATACTAATAATGACAAGTTTAAAGGCACTATTAATGATAACTTTAATATGTACTAATTATCACATGTTTACAATATTGTAGTAATTTGAAGTTTAAAAGATTATATTAATGATAATGTTAATGTGTAGCAATAATGACACGTTTGAATTATATTAATAATGCAAAGTTTAGTAAATACTGATAATAGCATGATTAGAAGTTGCTATTAATGATAACTATAATACGTACTAATAATGATTAGTTTTGAAAAAAAAACTAACAATATCATGTTAAGGAGCCAGTAAAAATGATAACTAACATGTACTAATACTCACAATTTTAGAATATACAAATAATGACAAGTTTTAAATAATTATAAACTTTGTAATATGTTAGTATTGCCAAGTTTAGAATATAATAATAATGATAAGCTTACAAGGTCCTAATAATGATAACTTTAATGTGTAGTAATAAGGACAAGTTTAGACTAATAAAAAGATATGTTAGTATCTACTAATACTGATATGTTCCGAATATACGAACAATGACAATCTTAAAAAGTATTGTTAATGATAACTTTAATGTGTACTAATAATGATGGTTTAGAACATACAAATATTGACAAGCTTTAATGTGTACTAATGACAAGTGTAAAATATACTAATAATGACAAATTTAGAATATGCTAATAATGTTAGGTTTAGAATATAGAATAATTTAGAGTATAGAATAATGATAAACTTTGGAATATATTAGTATTACCAAGTTTAGAAAATACTAATAACGACAAGTTTAGAATACCAAAGAAAATATGTTTAGTATTTACTAATACTGATATGTTTCGAATATAAGAACAATGGCAACTTTAGAAAATATTGTTAATGATAACTTTAATGTGTACTGATAATTAGGGTTTAGAAGATACAAATATTGACAAGCTTTAATGTGTACTAATAATGATAAGTGTAAAATATACTAATAATGACAAATTTAGATTATGCTAATAATGTCAGGTTTAGAATATACTTGTAATGGCAAGTTTAGATTACACTAATATTAGCATAGTTAGAAGGTATTACTAATAATAGCGAGTTTAGAATATACTAAGAATGACAAATTTAGAATAATGACATGTTTAGAATATACTAATGATAAGCTTAGACGATAATTATTATAACTTCACTGTGTCCAAGTTTAGTATATATTAATCATAACAAGTTTAGAAATGACTAATAATGACAACTTTAGAAGGTACTATATATTATAAATTTAATTTGTACTAATAATGACAAGTTTAATAATGATAAAGTAAAATATATAGATGAAAACTTCCATGTCTTCTAATGATTAATGTTTGGGATATACTGATAAGGGCAAGGTACTGTTAATGATCACTTTAATGTGTACTAATAACAAGCTTGGAATATATGAATATTGTAGAAAATATTGATGATATCTTTAATGTACACTAATAATGACATTTATAATATACTATTAATGATAACTTTAACGTGTACTAATAAAGAGAAACTTTTAATGATAACTTAAATATGTATTGATAATAACAAGTCTATAATATACAAAAATTGACAAGTGTAGAGGGTACTATTGATAATAAATTGAATGTGTACTAAAATGACAAATTTAGAAAGGTACTATTAATGATAACTTTAATGTCTAGTTACAGAGACAAATTTATAAGCTACTATCAATGATAACTTTAATGTGTACTAATAATGACAAGTTTAAAATACAGTAATAATGACAAGTTTAAAATACAGTAATAATGACAAGTTCAGAAAGTCTATTACTGTAAACTTTAATGTAATCCAATAATGACAAATTTAGAAAACACCAATAATGAGAAGTTTAAATTATACTAAAAATGAGATGTTTAGAAGGTACTATTAATGATAACTTATATGGCAAATGGCAAATGATGACAAGCTTAGAATATACTAATAAAAAGTTAAGAAACTATTATTAATGATAACTTCAATGTGTACTAATACTGTCAAGATTATGATATGCTAATAATCACAATAAAATAAATTAATGTGTACTAATGTTGAAAAGTTTAGAATATATGAAAATGGCATGTTTAGAAGAAAACTTTAGAAGATAAGTTTAGAATATACTGATAATGACAAGTTTAATATAATGCTAATAATGACGATTTTAGAAGGTGCTAGTATACAGTAATAATGACAAGTTCAGAAAGTACTATTACTGTAAACTTTAATGTAATCCAATAATGACAAATTTAGAAAACACCAATAATGAGAAGTTTAAATTATACTAAAAATGAGATGTTTAGAAGGTACCATTGATGATAACTTATATGGCATACGGCAAATGATAAGCTTAGAATATACTAATAAAAAGTTAAGAAACTACTATTAATGATAACTTCAAAGTGTACTAATACTGGCATGTTAGAAGATAAGTTTAGAATATACTGATAATGACAAGTTTAATATAATAATAATAATGACGATTCTAGAAAGTGCTAATATGTGCTAATGAGGTTTAGAATACACTAAAATAGCATTTTTGTAATATACAATCAAAGATAAATTCAGATGGTACCTTAATGACAACTTTTAGAAGGTACTATTAATGATAACTTTAATGTGTACTATATACTAATAAGGGTAAGTTTTGAAGCTACTATAAGTGATAACTTTAACTTGTACTAATAACGACAAGCTTGGAATATACTAATAATGACAAGTTTAGAAGATACTACTAAAGATATCTTTAATAGTGATATTTATTAATAGTGATAAGTTTAGTATATACTATAAATGAGAAGTTTAGAATATACTAATAATGACAAGTTTGGAAAGCACTATTAAAGATAAAATCATGCGAAATGATAATGAAAAGTTTAGAATATGACAAGTGTACATGTTAATGAAAAATTTGATTTACAATGAAATAGGAAATTTAGAAAAAACGTATAGCGTTTAGCAGGTACTATTAGTAAAATCTGTAATGTGTATCAATAATTACTTTAATGAGTACTAATAGTGAAAATTTTACAAAATACTAGTAATGACATGTTTAGAATATACATTTAATAATAAATATAATAAATATAATAAATATAATAAATATAATAATAAATAAAATATAATAAATAATAAATATACATTTAATAATAACTCGTATGCACTAACAGTAACAAGTTTAGAATATACTAAGAATAACATGTTCAGTCGGAACTATTGATGATAACTTAAATATAAGAAGTTTAGCAAATATTAATAATGAATATTGTCGATAGTACTATTAATTATATATACTATGTGTACTAATAATCAAACTAGAAAATGATATTTATAATAACTTTAATATGTTTTAATAATGACAATTTTAGAAGGTTCTATTAAATAACTGATATGTACTAATATTGAATGATTTGATTTGTACTAATAATGAAAAGTTTATAATATACTAACAATGACAACTATAGAATATTATTTATAATAACTTTAATATGTTTTAATAATGACAATTTTAGAAGGTTCTATTAAATAACTTTGATATGTGATTTGATTTGTACTAATAACACATTAAAGTTTACAATATACTTATAATGCAAGATACAGTTAATGATCATTCTTATGGAAAGACTAGAATATACCAACAATGACTTTAATGTGTACTAATGAATTTTTTAAGATAAACTAATAACGGTAAGTTTGTAAGATACTAATAATGACTAGTTTAAAAGATATATTAATAATGCATTTAATTTTTACAATTTTAATGTGTACTAATAATCAGAAGTTTGCAATATACTAATAAAAAGAGGTTTAGAAGGCACAGGTATGTGTACTAATAATGGAAAGATTAGAATATACCAATAATTACAAGTTTAAAGGGTACTGTTCAGGATAACTTTAATTTTTACTAATAATAAGCAAGTTTGTAATATACTAATAAAGACAAGTTTAGAATGCACTCTAACTAATAAATTTAATGTGTACTAATAATAAAAAGTTTAGAATATGGTAATGATAACAAGTTTAGAATGTACTATTAAGATCTTTAATGACAAGTTTAGAATATAGTAATAATGAGAAGCTTAGAAGGTACTATCATTGACAAGTTTAGAATGTACTTATAATGAAAAGTTTTGAAAATATTTTCAACGTTAATGTTATACTAATAAATACAAACAAATACAAAAAATACAAAATACAATTATACAAAAAAATATAAGAAATACAAACGTACGAAAATTACAAAACAGAAATACAAATACAAATACAAATACAAATACAAATACAAATACAAATACAAATACAAATACAAATACAAATACAAATTCATAAGCTATTAATAATAAATTCAATGTTCTGAAAATGAAAAGTTTAGAATATACCAATAATAAGTTTAGAATAAGCTAATATTGACAATTTTAGAATGTACTTTTAATGATAACTTTAATGTGAACTAGTAATGTGTACTACACAGGTTAAATGTACTATTAATAGTATCAATAAAGTGAACTAATAATTACATATTTAGAGTATACTAATATTAATTTTAGGATATACAAATAAACGCCGAGTAGGTACTATTAATGATAACTTTAATGTGTACCAATAATGAGATGTTTAGAATATACTAAAAATGACAATTTTATACGGAACTATTTATGATAACCTTAAAGTTTAGTAATAATGACAATTTTAGAATATACTAATAATGAAAGTTTAGAAAGTACTATTAATGATAACTGAAGAGTTTATAATATGCAAATAATAAAAAGTTTAGAATATAAAATAATAAGTTTAGAAGGAACTAATATTGACATGTTTAAAATATAGCAATAGTGATATGTTTAAAAGATCCTATTAAATGATAACTTTAATGTGTACTAATAATGGCACGTAATAATAAGAAGTTTAGAAGTTAATGTTAATGAAAGTTTATAATATACTAGTTAAGACAAGCTTAGAATATACTAATAATAACAAGTTGAGAAGTTACTATAATTGTTAACTATTATATGTACTAATAATGACAAGTTTATACTAATAATGATAAGATCAGAAGGTACTATTAATGATAAATTTAATGTGTACTAATAATGGCAAATTTGGAATATACTAATAATAAAGATTAGAATATACGATAAGTTGACTAATAATGACGAGTTTTGAATATACTAATAATGATGTGTTTAGAATATACTAGTTTAAATTATGATAATAATGACAAGGTATGATAAATTTAATATGTACTAACAATTACAGGTTTAGAATATACTTACAATGACATTTAGAATATACTAAGATTGACAAGTTTAGAAGATACTGTTAAAGGTAACTTTAATGTTTAGAAATAATGACAAGTGTGGAATATACTAATAACGATAAGTTTAGAAGGTTCTACTAATGATAACTTTATTTTGTACTAATAATGACAAGTTTAGCATATAAGTGTACAAGGTACTATTAATAATAACTTTAATTTGTATTAATGAATACAACATTAAGGTGTACTAATCCAATAATGGCAAGTTTAGAATATAATAATAATGAGTTTAGAATATACTAATAATAATAAGTTTAGAATATACTAATAATGAAAGTTTAGAATATCCGAAGAATTTAATGTGTACTAATAATCACAAGTTTATAGTATTTTAATAATGACATGTTATATTAATGTTAATATGTAGTAATAATGACAAGTTTGAAATTTATCAATAATGCAAAGTTTAGAAAATACTAGTATTAGCAAATTAGAAGTTGCCATTAATGACAAGTATGATATAAGTTTTCAATATACTAACAATTACATGTTTAGAATACACTACAAATGATAACTTTAATGTGTACATAAGTTTAGAATAGACTAATAATGACAAGTTTAGAATAATGGTAAACTCGGTATATAATATTATTACCAAGTTTAGAATATACTAAGTATAGTAGGTCCTAGTAATGATCATTTTAATGTATATTAATAAAGTTTAGAATAACAAGAAAGATATGTTTAATATTTACTAATAATGATATGTTTCGAATTTACGAGCAGTGACAACTTTAGAAAGTAATGACAAATCTAGAATATGCTCATAATGTCATGATTAGAATACACTAATAATAACAAATTTAGAAGGTATTATTAATGATAAATTCAGTATGTACTAATAATAACGAGCTTAGAATATACTAAGAATGACAAGATTAGAATAATGACATGTTTAGAGTACACCAATGATATGCTTCGATGATATTTATAACTTTAATTTTTAGAATATATTAATAATGACAAGTTTAGAAATTACTAAAATGACAACTTTAGAAAGTTCTATATATGATAACTATAATTTGTACTAATAATGACAAGTTTAGAACGTACTAATAAAGACAAATTTAGAATGCACTTTAAATAAAAAAATTAATGTCTTCATATAATTAATGTTTGGAATATACTAATAATGACAACTTTTATATGAACTAATAATCACAAGTTTACAATATTGTAATGAAGAAGTACTCTATGAATCCCTTCAGAATGTTAAGAACTACTTACCATACGCCGAAAATGTAGTTATCATGGGTTATCTGAATGGACACATTGAAAAAGATCGCAAAGGATTTGGTATGGGTAGAAAAGCATACAGCAAAAATACACCGACAAGCCCATAATTCACCTTAAATCACATAAGATTTTTCAGAGATGTAAAAAAACATAATATTGATGTCATGCAGTTCAGACTGCAAACTGGAACATGCCAAATCAAAACCTCTGAAGAGTATAGGCATAAAACAATTTTTGAACAAATATATTCCAATGCAGATTGAGAGAAAATAGAACCGAAGATGCTGGAAGAGAAGGTTTGGTTGGTCGCCTTCCATTCGGCGATTACAAGACTTGGCAAAGAAGTTATGCAATGCTTAAAAATGGCAGTCTGCCGACAAGATTGACTAGATAAACACCATATGAGGACGGAGCCTTTATTTGTACGACGTTTTGCTTATTACAGCTTTTTCAAGTACAAGTTGAGATACAAATGCTTGAGATTAAATAAGGGGAAAGGAGGGAACGGGGAGAGAAAAAAGGGGGGGAAGGAAGAGGAGGAGGAGGAGGAGGAGGAGGAGGAGGAGGGTGGGGGGAGGGGGGAGGGGGGAAGGGGGGATTGGACACTGGGAAAGGATGAGAATGCTGGCCCAAACGTCCGTGAGCGAAATGTCCACAAAGGGTGGTTTAAGTATTTAATTCATTTCTACTCCCACCATGATATAAGGACCAAGAGAGGAGTAGTAATAGGTTTTTTCCTTAAGGCATTTAGGATATGTAGTGCAAAATACTTAGAAGAAGAGTGCAGGTTTATTAAAGAGACCTTTTTAACACTAAAATTTTCAGAGTTTCTTTTAGATAATTGCAAACAGCAGGCCGCTAAGATTCGGGAAAGCCGTAGGCAGCAGGACAGCACAACTAGACGTCTCGTGTTGCCAACCGGCGACGTTGCCACCAACCTGACACGTCTTTTAAGAACCACCAACTTGGAAATAGTGTGCCAGACAAGCAGAACAATAAAAGACATCACGGAGACGGAAACACACAACAACCAGACACCGAGAACCAAAGCCGGTGTTTATCGTATTCCGTGTTCAGGATGTGATAAAGTTTACATCGGAGAAACGTCACGCGACCTGAATACACGAATACGTAAACACCGTTACGACGTCAGGCATGATGTCACCACCAATGCATGTGTGACACATAGAAACAAGGAAAACCATCTTATGGACTGGAAGAATGCAGAGCTGCTGATGCGGGAACCAGACAAAATCCGCAGGAAGTGTTTAGAAGCAGCAATCATTCAAGGAACGAACACTATTGAACAAAACAGGGGCATGTTTAACATATCTCCTCACATTATTCCCCTAATACCCATGGCCAGCAAAATATTAAATACTTAAACCACCCTTTGTGGACATTTCGCTCCCGGACGTTTGGGCCAGCATTCTCATCCTTTCCCAGTGTCCAATCCCCCCACCCTCCTCCTCCTCCTCCTCCTCCTCCTCCTCCTCCTCCTCTTCCTCCCCCCCCCTTTTTCTCTCCCCGTTCCCTCCTTTCCCCTTATTTAATCTCAAGCATTTGTATCTCAACTTGTACTTGAAAAAACTGTAATAAGCGAAACGTCGTACAAATAAAGGCTCCGTCCTCATATGGTGTTTATCTAGTCAAGTTATGCAATACTTATACAGTTGAAAGAAAAAATGAACACTCTAGTGCAGCGTTTCTTAACCTTTTTACCCTTGCGTAACCTTTAGAATAAATTACAACAACTATCTTTCTCATTTTAATATCATCGTAATAATAGGTTAGATAGAATGATGTATACATTACATTATTACAATAACCAAATATATATAGTGCGTGTTTAATTATATTACGCATATGAAATTGAATAAAAAATCAAAAGTGCATTAGCTTATCTAACGTGTCATTATTAGTACACCTTAAAGTTATCATTAATAGGCACTTTTAAACTTATCATTATTGCTATATTTTAAACATGTCAATATTAGTTTCTTCTAAACTTGTCATTATTTTTATTCTAAACTTCTTATTATTACCTGTCATTATTAGTACACATTAGAGTTATCATTAATAGGATCATTTAAGCATATCACTATGGCTATATTTTAAACATGTCAATGTTAGTTTCTTCTAAACTTGTCATTATTTTTTATTCTAAACTTCTTATTATTACCTGTCATTATTAGTACACATTAAAGCTACCATTAATAGGATCTTTTAAGCATATCACTATTGCTATATATACATGTCAATGTTAGTTTCTTCTAAACTTGTCATTATTTTTTATTTTATTTTTTTTTTTTATTATTTGTATATCATAAACTTCTCAGTATTAGTACATTGTAAATTTATCATTAATAGCACTTTCTAAACTTGTCATTATTAGTATATTCTAAACTTGTCATTATTACTAAGCTATCATTAGTTATCATTGATAGTTCCTTCTAATATTGTCATTTTTAGTATATTCTAAACATCTCATTCTTGGTACACATTAAAATTATCATTAATAGTACCTTCCCGACCTTTATTTGTAAATCCAAAACTTATTATTAGTAATTATTAGTTCATTTTAAAGATACTATTATTAGTACCTTTTACCTGGCATTACTAGTACACATTAAAGTTATCATTAGAAGTACATTCTAAAATTGTCATTATTAGCTTATTCTAAACTTCTTATTTTTAGTATATTCTAAACTTTTCATTTTGAGAACACATTAAAGTTACTATCATTAATAACATTTTCCAAACTTTTCAATATTAGTACATTCTAAACTTTTCAACAATAGTACCTTCTAAATTTCTCATTACTATATTCTAAACATGTCACTATTAGTACACATTAAATATATTAATAGTACCTTCTAAACTTATCATTACCCTATTCTAAACTTTTTATTATTAGTATATATTAAATTTATCAGAGTGCATTCTAAACTTGTCTTTATTAATATAATACAAACTTGCTTATTATTAGTACAAATTAAAGTTATCTTGAACAGTACATTTTAAATTTGTAATTATTGGTATATTCTAATCTTTCCATTACTAGTACACATACCTGTACCTTCTAAATCTCTCATTATTAGTATATTGTAAACTTCTGATTATTAGTACACATTAAAGTTATTAATAATACCTTCTAAATCTCTCATTATTAGTATATTGTAAAGTTATGTACACATTAAAGTTATTATTAATAATACCTTCTATACTTGTCAAAGTTACATGCATGATTAATTTACCTTTTAAATTTTTCATTATTAGTATATTACAAACTTACCATTATTAGTATATTTTACATTTCCATTATTAGTATACATTAAAGTCATTGTTAGTACACATAAAAGTTATCATTTACTGTACCTTGCATTATAAGTATATTGTAAACTTCTCATTATTAGTACACATTAAAACACATTAATGATAGTTACAATAACTTGTCAAAGTTGATGTTTATATATTTTTTAAACTTGACATTATTCTTAACTTGCCATTATTAGCATATTCTAAATTTGTCATTAAAGTTTGCACATTAAAGTTATCATACAGTAGGGCCTTCTGAACTTGTCATTATTAGTATATTCTAAACATTAAAGTTATCATTAATAATACCTTCTAAACTTATCATATTTAGAATATTATAAATTTGTCCTTATTGACACATTATTAGGATATTCTTGAGTTGTCATTATTAGTATTTTCTAAACTTGCCATTATTAGTACAAATTAAATCGATAATGAATTCCTTCTAAACTTCTCATTTTTGTGTTAGTACACATTAAATATTTTAGTAATAGTACCTGCTAAACGTTATACGTTTTTTCTAAACTTCCCATTTGTATTATAAATCAAAATTTTCATTAATATGTAAACTTGTCATATTCTAAACTTCTCATTATTATTTCACATAGAATTTATCTTCAATAGTGTCTTCCAAAATTGTCATTATTAGTATATTCTAAACTTTTCATTGACAGTATATATTAAACTTATCACTATTAATAGACATTAAAGTTTCCATTAATAGTACCTTCTAAACTTGTCATTATTAGCTTGTCGTTATTAAGCTAAGCTTGTAATTATTAGTACAAATTAACGTTATCAATTATAGTACCCTCTAAACTTACCCTTATTGTCATTAAAGTCATCGTTAACGGTACCTTATAAAAGTTGTCATTAAGGTACCTTCTGAACTTATCTTTATCTGTACATTACAAAAATGCTATTATTATCATTTTAGTTTATATTAAACTAGTCATTAGTAGTATATTGGAAACTCGTGGGTATTTCTATATTCTCAACTTCTCATTATTAGTATACCTAAACGTTTCATTATTAGTACACATTAAAATTAGCATTAATGATACCTTCTAAATTTGTCATTATTAGTATATTTTGAACTTGTCATTATTAGTATATTCTAAACTTGTCATTCTTAATATATTCTAAAATTCTAATTAACAGACAAGTCTAGAATATACAAATAATGACAAGTTTAGGATGTATTATTGATAACTTTAATGAGTACTTATAATAACAAGTTTAGGATATACATACAATGATAGCTTTAATATATACAAATAATGAAAAGTTAATAAGTAACCATTAATGATAAATGTGTGTTAATAAACAAGTTCATAATGTGATAAATATAACAAATTTAGAACCTAATAATTAGGTACTATTAATGACAATTTTAATGAAAAATTAGGAATATACTATTATTGACAAGTTTAGAAGGTAGTATTAATAATGATATTAATGTTTAATAATAATGAGAAGTTTAGATATACTAATAATGATCATTTTAGAACATACTATAACAAGTTTAAAATATACAAAAAATAACAAAATCACAATAAGTTAATAATTATAAATTCAAAATATACTAAACAATGCTAATCAAGACAAGTTTAGAATATACATATAATAACAAGTTTAGAACATACTATTAATGCTATTAATGATAACTTTGATATGTACTAGTACAAATAATGACAAGTTTAGAATATACTAATAATGTCAACCTTAGAAACTATATATGATATTTTTGACGAAGTTTAGAAGGTTCTATTAGATAAAATTGTGTACTAATAATGACAAATTTTTGAATAATGACACTTTCAGAATATACAAATAATGATAATTTTGGAAGGTATTAGACACTATAACTTTAATGTATACTAAAAATGACAAGCTAAGAATACACTAATAATGACAAGTTTGGAATATACGAATAACTACAACATGATAATGCTCTTATAATTAAACTTTACAAGGTAATGTTATTGATATACTGAGAATGAAAAGTCTAAATTATCCTAATAATGAAAAATTTAGTAACTTTAATGTGTACTTATAATGACAAGTTGATATTAATGATATATACAGACATTTAGACATATACAAGTTTAGATTAATGACATATATAGAAGGTACTATTAAGATGAATTTAATGTGGCTAATAATGACAAGTTTAAAATATACTACAGTAATAATAACAACTTTAATGTGTGCTTATAATGATATGTTTAGAATATACTAATGATGACAAGTTTAGTAGGAAATATTTATGCTAACTTTAATAATAAAATAAATATACGAACGAATATAGTAATAATGGCAGCTTTATAATATACTAATAATGACAAGTTTAGAAGGTACTATTAATGATAAATCTAATGTGTTCTAAAAATGAGAAGCTTAGAATATACTAATACATAGGTTCAGAAGCCACTGTTAATGAGTGCTAATAATGAGAATTTTAGAATATACCAATAATGAGTTTAGAAGGTACTAATAACAAAAACTTTAATTTGTATTATTAATTAAAAGTTTATCATATAATATAATTATATGATAAACTTTTCATTAATAATACATATTAAAGTCTTTAACTTTCTAAAAATGACAAGTTTATATATAGTTTATTATGACATGTTTAGAATATACTAACATAGAGAAGTTTATAAGGTACTATTAATGAAAACTTTAATGTGAAATAATAATGAAAAGTTTAGGATATACTAACAATGGCAAGTGCTATCAGATATAACTAATTTGAACTAATAAGGACAAGTTTAGAACATACTAATAATGACCGTTCTATGAATAAATAATACTAATAATGCCATGTTTAGAAGTTACTATTAACGATGACTTAAATGTACACTAATAACATGTTTAGAATATACTGATAATGAAAAGTTTAGAAGGTACGATCAAATATAACTTTAAGGAGAAATTTAGAATATACTAAGAATGACAGGCTTAGGCGGATCTATTAATGAAATATTTAATTTGTTCTAATAATCACAAATTCAAAAAATACAATTGGTGAAAAAGTAAGAATATTTTAAGAACGATAAATTTAATGTGTTCTAATAAGGAGATGTTCATAATAGCCAAATAATGAAAAGTTAGGAAGATACCTTCAATGAAAGTTTAGTATATACTATCAATGAGAAGTTTAGAATATACTAATAATGACAAATTTGGAAGGCAAAATTAAAGATAAATTCTATGCGAAATGATAATGAAAAGTTTAGAATGTGACAACTTTACATATTAATGAAAATTTTAATTTATGATATAATTGGGAAGTTTAGAAAAAAAACGTATAACGTTTAGCAGGCACTATTAGTAAAATCTTTAATGTGTATTAATAATTACTTTAATGAGTACTAATAATGAACAATTTACAAAATATTAGTATTGACACGTTTAAAATATACTTTTAATGATAGCTAATAAATTAAATGTGTACTATCCAATAATGACAAATTTAGAAAACACCAATAATGAGGAGTTTAAATTATACTAAAAATGAGATGTTTAGAAGGTACTATTAATGATAACTTATATGGCAAATGGCAAATGATAAGCTTAGAATATACTAATACATAGCTAAGAAACTACTATTAATGATAACTTCAATGTGTACTAATACTGTCAAGATTATGATATGCTAATAATCACAAAAAAATAAATTAATGTGTACTAATGTTGAAAAGTTTAGAATATATATAAATGGCATGTTTAGAAGAAAACTTTAGAAGATAAGTTTAGAATGTACTGATAATGACAAATTTAATATAATAATAATAATAAAGATTTTAGAAGGTGCTAATATACAGTAATAATGACAAGTTCAGAAAGTACTATTACTGTAAACTTTAATGTAATCCAATAATGACAAATTTAGAAAACACCAATAATGAGAAGTTTAAATTATACTAAAAATGTATAGTTTTAATGTGTACTAATAATGACAAGTGTAGAATATACTAATAAAAAGTTAAGAAGCTCCTATTAATGATAACTTCAATGTGCACTAATACTGTCAAGATTATGATATGCTAATAATCACAATAAAATGTCTAATAATGTTGAAAATTTTAGAATATATAAAAATGGCATGTTTAGAAGAAAACTTTAGAAGATAAGTTTAGAATATACTGATAATGACAAGTTTAATACAATAATAATAATGACGATTTTAGAAGGTTCTAATATGTGCTAATGAGGTGATAATGACAAGTTTAGAATATACTAAAGTAGCTTTTTTGTAATATACAAGTAAAGATAAGTTCAGGGGGTACCTTAATGACAACTTTTAGAAGGTACTATTAATGATAACTTTAATGTGTACTAATATAAACAAGGTACTATATTCTAATAAGGGTAGGTTTCGAAGGTACTATAACTGATAACGTTAACTTGTACTAATAACGACAAGCTTGGAATATACTAATAATGGCAACTTTAAAAGATACTATTAAAGATATCTTTAATGTCCATTAATAGTGATAAGTTTATATACAAATTGTGATAAGTGATAAGATTTATGTACTAATAGTGATAAGTTTATATACTATTAATGAGAAGTTTAAAATATACTAATAATGACAAGTTTGGAAAGCACTATCAAAGATAATGAAAAGTTTAATATGACAAGTTTGGAAAGCACTATCAAAGATAATGAAAAGTTTAGAATATGACAAGTTTACATGTTAATGAAAATTTTAATATACAATGAAATGGAAATTTTTAGAAAAAACGTATAGCGTTTAGCAGGTATTATTAGTAAAATCTTTAATGTGTATTAATAATTACTTTAATGAGTACTAATAGTGAAAATTTTACAAAATACTAGTAATGACATGTTTAGAATATAAATTTAATAATAACTTTAATACTTATATGCACTAATAGTAACAAGTTTAGAATATACTAGGAATAACATGTTCAGTCGGAACTATTGATAACTTTAATATCAGAAGTTTAGAAAATATGAATAATGAATATTGTCGATAGCACTATTAATGATATATACAATGTGTACTAAAAATCAAACTTTAGAAAATGATATTTATAATAACTCTAATTTGTTTTAATAATGACAATTTGTCAGTTGTCATTGTATCCTAAACTTGTTATTATAAGTACTCATTAAAGTTATCAGTAATACATCCTAAACTTGTCATTATTTGTATATACTAGACTTGTCTGTTAATTAGAATTTTAAAATATATTAAGATTGACAAGTTTAGAATATACTAATAATGACAAGTTCAAAATATACTAATAATGACAAATTTAGAAGGTATCATTAATGCTAATTTTAATGTGTACTAATAATGAAACGTTTAGGTATACTAATAATGAGAAGTTGAGAATATAGAAATACCCACGAGTTTCCAATATACTACTAATGACTAGTTTAATATAAACTAAAATGATAATAATAGCATTTTTGTAATGCACAGATAAAGATAAGTTCAGAAGGTACCTTAATAAGGGTAAGTTTAGAGGGTACTATAATTGATAACGTTAATTTGTACTAATAATTACAAGCTTAGCTTAATAACGACAAGCTAATAATGACAAGTTTAGAAGGTACTATTAATGGAAACTTTAATGTCTATTAATAGTGATAAGTTTAATATATACTGCCAATGAAAAGTTTAGAATATACTAATAATGACAATTTTGGAAGACACTATTAAAGATAAATTCTATGTGAAATAATAATGAGAAGTTTAGAATATGACAAGTTTACATATTAATGAAAATTTTGATTTATAATACAAATGGGAAGTTTAGAAAAAACGTATAACGTTTACCAGGTACTATTACTAAAATATTTAATGTGTACTAACACAAAAAATGAGAAGTTTAGAAGGAATTCATTATCGATTTAATTTGTACTAATAATGGCAAGTTTAGAAAATACTAATAATGACAACTCAAGAATATCCTAATAGTGTGTCAATAAGGACAAATTTATAATATTCTAAATATGATAAGTTTAGAAGGTATTATTAATGATAACTTTAATGTGTACTAGTAATAACAAGTTTAGAATATACTAATAATGACAAGTTCAGAAGGCCCTATTGTATGATAACTTTAATGTGCAAACTTCAATGACAAATTTAGAATATGCTAATAATGGCAAGTTAAGAATAATGTCAAGTTTAAAGAATATATAAACATCAACTTTGACAAGTTATTGTAACTATCATTAATGTGTTTTAATGTGTACTATTAATGAGAAGTTTACAATATACTTATAACGCAAGGTACAGTAAATGATAACTTTTATGTGTACTAACAATGACTTTAATGTGTACTAATAATGAAAAATGTAAAATATACTAATAATGGTAAGTTTGTAATATACTAATAATGAAAATTTTAAAAGGTAAATTAACAATGCATGTAACTTTGACAAGTATAGAAGGTATTATTAATAATGACTTTAATGTGTACATAACTTTACAATATACTAATAAAGAGAGATTTAGAAGGTATTATTAATAAGAACTTTAATGTGTACTAATAATCAGAAGTTTACAATATACTAATAATGAGAGATTTAGAATGTAATGTATTATGTGTACTAATAATGGAAAGATTAGAATATACCAATAATTACAAATTTAAAATGTACTGTTCAAGATAACTTTAATTTGTACTAATAATAAGCAAGTTTGTAATATATTAATAAAAACAAGTTTAGAATAGGGTAATGATAAGTTTAGAAGGTACTATTAATATATTTAATGTGTACTAATAGTGACATGTTTAGAATATAGTAATGAGAAATTTAGAAGGTACTATTATTGATAAGTTTAGAATGTACTAATATTGAAAAGTTTGGAAAATATAATTAATGATAGTAACTTTAATGTGTTCTCAAAATGAAAAGTTTAGAATATACTAATAATAAGAAGTTTAGAATAAGCTAATAATGACAATTTTAGAATGTACTTCTAATGATAACTTTAATGTGTACTAGTAATGCCAGGTAAAAGGTACTAATAATAGTATCTTTAAAATGAACTAATAATTACTAATAATAAGTTTAGGATTTACAAATAAAGGTCGGGAAGGTACTATTAATGATAACTTTAATGTGTACCAAGAATGAGATGTTTAGAATATACTAAAAATGACAATATTAGAAGGAACTTTCAATGATAACTAATGATAGCTTAGTAATAATGACAAGTTTAGAATATACTAATAATGACAAAATAAGAAAGTGCTATTAATGGAGGGATTCATAGAGTACTTCTTCATTACAATATTGTAAACTTGTGATTATTAGTACATATTAAAGTTATCATTGATAGTGCATTTAAACTTGTCATTATTAGTATATTCCAAACATTAATTATATGAAGACATTAAAGTTTTTATTTAAAGTACATTCTAAATTTCTCTTTATTAGTACGTTCTAAACTTGTCATTATTAGTACAAATTATAGTTATCATATATAGAACTTTCTAAAGTTGTCATTTTAGTAAATTTCTAAACTTGTCATTATTAATATATTCTAAACATTAAAGTTATAAATATCATCTAAGCATATCATTAGTATACTCTAAACATGTCATTATTCTAATCTTGTCATTCTTAGTATATTCTAAGCTCGTTATTATATACATACTAAATTTATCATTAATAATACCTTCTAAATTTGTTATTATTAGTGTATTCTAATCATGATATTATGAGCATATTCAAGATTTGTCATTATTGGTACACATTAGTTATCATTAACAATACTTTCTAAAGTTGTCACTGCTCGTAAATTCGAAACATCATTATTAGTAAATACTAAACATATCTTTCTTTTTATTCTAAACTTTATTAATATACATTAAAATGATCATTACTAGGACCTTCTATACTTATAATTATTAGTATATTCTAAACTTGGTAATAATATTATATACCGAGTTTACCATTATTCTAAACTTGTCATTATTAGTCTATTCTAAACTTATGAGTATTAGTACACATTAAATTTATCATTTGTAGTGTCTTCTAAACATGTCATTGTTAGTATATTGAAAACTTATATCATACTTATTATTAATAACAACTTCTAATTTGCTAATACTAGTATTTTCAAACTTTGCATTATTGATAAATTTCAAACTTGTCATTATTACTACATATTAACGTCATCATTAATATAACATGTCATTATTAAAATACTGTAAACTTGTGATTATTAGTACACATTAAAGTTATAATTAATATTATAAACTTGTCATTCTTCGGATATTCTAAACTTTCATTATTAGTATATTCTAAACTTATCATTATTAGTATATTCTCAACTCATTATTATTATATTCTAAACTTGTCATTATTGGATTAGTACACCTTAATGTTGTATTCATTAATACAAATTAAAGTTATTATTAACAGTACCTTGTAAACTTATATGCTAAACTTGTCATTATTAGTACAAAATAGTTATCGTTAGTAGAATCTTCTAAACTTATCGTTATTAGTATATTCCACACTTCCAAACATTAAAGTTACCTTTAACAGTATCTTCTAAACTTGCAATCTTAGTATATTAGTACATATTAAAGTTATAATACCTTGTCATTATTATTATTATAATTTAAGCTAGTGTATTCTAAACACATCATTATTAGTATATTCAAAACTCGTCATTATTAGTCAACTTATCATTAATAGTATATTCTAATCTTTATTATTAGTATATTCCAAATTTGCCATTATTAGTACACATTAAATTTATCATTAAGAGTACCTTCTAATCTTATCATTATTAGTGTATTCTAAATTCTAAACTTGTCATAATAGTTAACAATTATAGTAACTTGTCAACTTGTTATTATTAGTATATTCTAAACATGTCTTAACTAGGATATTATAAACTTTCATTAACAGTAACTTCTAAACTTCTTATTATTACGTGCCATTATTAGTACATATTAAAGTTATCATTTAATAGGATCTTTTAAACATATCACTATTTTAAACATGTCAATATAAGTTTCTTCTAAACTTGTCATTATTTTCTATTCTAAACTTTTTAGTATTTGTATATTATAAACTCTTCAGTTATCATTAATAGTACTTTCTAAACTTTCATTATTAGTATACTTGTCATTATTACTAAACTTAAAGGTTCATAAATAGTTCTGTATAAAATTGTCATTTTTAGTATATTCTAAACATCTCATTATTGGTAAACATTAAAGTTATCATTAATAGTACCTCTAAATATGTAATTACTAGTTCACTTTAAAGATACTATCAATAATACCTTTAACCTGTGTAGTACACATTACTAGTTCACATTAAAGTTATCAATTGTCAATATTAGCTTATTCTAAACTTCTTATTATTGGTATATTCTAAACTTTTCATTTTCAGAACACATTAAAGTTATCATTAATAGCTTATAAATTTGTATTTGTATTTGTATTTGTATTTGTATTTATATTTGTATTTGTATTTGTATTTGTATTTGTATTTGTATTTGTATTTGTATTTGTATTTGTATTTGTATTTGTATTTGTATTTGTATTTGTATTTGTATTTGTATTTGTATTTGTATTTGTATTTATATTTGTATTTGTATTTGTATTTGTATTTGTATTTGTATTTGTATTTGTATTTGTATTTGTATTTGTATTTGTATTTATATTTGTTTTGTAATTTTCGTATGTTTGTATTTTTTTTGTATTTTTGTATTTTGTAGTTTTTGTATTTGTTTGTATTTATTAGTATAACATTAACGTTGAAAATATTTTCCAAACTTTTCATTATAATTACATTCTAAACTTGTCTTCTCATTATTACTATATTCTTAACTTGTCATTAAAGATTTTAATAGTACATTCTAAATTTGTTATCATTACCATATTCTAAACTTTTTATTATTAGTACACATTAAATTTATTGGTTAGAGTGCATTCTAAACTTGTCTTTATTAGTATATTACAAACTTGCTTATCATTAGTACAAATTAAAGTCATCCTGAACAGTACTTGTAATTATTGGTATATTCTAATCTTTCCATTATTAGTACACATACCTGTGCCTTCTAAACCTCTTTTTATTAGTATATTGCAAACTTCTGATTATTAGTACACATTAAACTTGTCAAAATTAAATGCATTATTAATATATCTTTTAAACTTAGTCATTAGTATATTACAAACTTACCGTTATTAGTATATCTTAAGAATTTCACTATGGTTTAGTCTAGTCTTTCCATAAAAAATATCATTAACTGTATCTTGCATTATAAGTATATTGTAAACTTTAATGTGTTATTAGTACAAATCAAATCACATATCAAAGTTATTTAATAGAACCTTCTAAAATTGTCATTATTAAAACATATTAAAGTTATTATAAATAATATTCTATAGTTGTCATTGTTAGTATATTATAAACTTTTCATTATTAGTACAAATCAAATCATTCAATATTAGTACATATCAAAGTTATTTAATAGAACCTTCTAAAATTGTCATTATTAAAACATATTAAAGTTATTATAAATATAATTTTCTAAAGTTTGATTATTAGTACACATAGTATATCATTAATAGTACTATCGAGAATATTCATTATTGATATTTTCTAAACTTCTGATATTAAAGTTATCATCAATAGTTCCGACTGAACATGTTATTCTTAGTATATTCTAAAATTGTTACTGTTAGTGGATACGAGTATTAAAGTTATTACTAAATGTATATTCTAAACGTCATTACTAGTATTTTGTAAAATATTTCACTATTAGTACACATTATAGTAATTATTGATACACATTAAAGATTTTACTAATAGTACCTGTTAAACGCTATACGTTTTTTTGTCTAAATTTCCCATTTTATTGTAAATCAAATTTTTCATTAACATGTACACTTGTCATATTCTAAAATTTTCATTATCATTTCGCATAGATTTTATCTTTAATAGTGCTTTCCAAACTTGTCATTATTAGTATATTCTAAACTTCTCATTAATAGTATATACTAAACTTATCACTATTAATAGACATTAAAGATATCTTTAGTAGTATATTCTAAACTTGTCATTATTAGTATATTCCAAGCTTGTCGTTATTAGTTTGTACTAATAACGACGTTATCAGTTATAGTACCTTCTAAACTTACCCTTATTAGTATATAGTACCTTGTTTATTTTAGTACACATTAAAGTTATCATTAATAGTACCTTCTAAAAGTTGTCATCAAGGTACCTTCTGAACTTATCTTTACTTGTATATTGCAAAAATGCTATTTTAGTGTATTACCACATTAGCACATATTAGCACCTTCTAAAATCGTCATTATTATTATTATATTAAACTTGTCATTATCAGTATATTCTAACATGCCATTTTTATATATTCTAAACTTTTCAACATTAGTACACATTAATCTATTTTATTGTGATTATTAGCATATCATAATCTTGACAGTATTAGTACACATTGAAGTTATCATTAATAGTAGTTTCTTAACTTTTTATTAGTATATTCTAAGCTTGTCGTCATTTGCCATTTGCCATATAAGTTATCATTAATGGTATCTTCTAAACATCTCATTTTTAGTATAATTTAAACTCCTCATTATTGGTGTTTTCTAAATTTGTCATTATTGGATTACATTAAAGTTTACAGTAATAGTACTCTCTGAACTTGTCATTATTACTGTATTTTAAACTTGTCATTATTGGTACACATTAAAGTTATCATTGATAGTACCTTATAAACTTGTCTTTGTAACTAGACATTAAAGTTATCATTAATAGTACCTTTCTAAATTGGTCATTTTAGTACACATTCAATTTATTATCAATAGTACCCTCTACACTTGTCAATTTTTGTATATTATAGACTTGTTGTTATCGATACATATTTAAGTTATCATTAAAAGTTTCTCTTTATTAGTACACGTTAAAGTTATCATTAATAGTATATTATAAATGTCATTATTAGTGCACATTAAAGATATCATCAATATTTTCTAGTGATGTCAATATTCATATATTCCAAGCTTGTTATTAGTACACATTAAAATGATCATTAACCTTGTCATTATTAGTATATCCCAAACATTAATCATTAGAAGACATGGAAGTTTTCATTCATATCATTATTTACTTTATCATATTAAACTTGTCATTATTAGTACAAATATTATATTATATTATAATATTCATAATATATAGTACCTACTAAAGTTGTCATTATTAGTCATTTCTAAACTTATGATTAATATATACTAAACTTGTACACAGTGAAGTTATCATAATAATTATCGTCTCAGCTTATCATTTGTATATTCTAAACATGTCATTATTCTAAATTTGTCATTCTTTGTATATTCTAAAATCGCTATTATTAGTACACATCATTAATAATACCTTCTAACTTTGTAAATATTAGTGTAATCTAAACTTGCCATTACAAGTATATTCTAAACCTGACATTATTAGCATATTCTAAATTTGTCATTATCAGTATATTCTACACTTATCATTATTAGTACACATTAAAGCTCGTCAATATTTCTATGTTCTAAACCCTAATTATTAATACACATTAAAGTTATCATTAACAATATTTTCTAAAGTTGCCATTGTTCTTATATTCGAAACATATCAGTATTAGTAAATACTAAACATATTTTCTTTGGTATTCTAAACTTGTCGTTATTAGTATTTTCTAAACTTGGTAATACTAATATATTCCAAAGTTTATCATTATTCTATACTTATATTCTAAACCTAACATTATTAGCATATTCTAAATTTGTCATTATTAGTATATTTTACACTTATCATTAGTATCTATGTTCTAAACAATCATTTTTAGTACACATTAAAGTTATCTTTAACAATACTTTTTAAGATTGTCATTGTTCGTATATTCGAAACATATCAGTATTAGTAGATACTAATATATCTTTTTATTATTCTAAACTTGTCCTTATTACTACACATTAAAGTTATCATTATTAGGACATTGTAAGCTTATCATTATTAGTATATTCTAAACTTGGCAATACTAATATATTCCAAAGTTTACAATTATTTAAAACTTGTCATTATTTGTATATTCTAAAATTGTGCGTATTAGTACATGTTAGTTATCATTATTACTGGCTCCTTAATATGACATTGTTAGCTTTTTTCAAAACTAATAATTATTAGTACGTATTATAGTTATCATTAATAGCAACTTCTGATCATGCTATTATTACTATTTACTAAACTTTGCATTATTAATATAATTCAAACGTGTCATTATTGCTACACATTAACATTATCTTTTATATAACCTTTTAAACTTTAAATTACTACAATATTGTAAACATGTGATAATTAGTACATATTGAAGTTATCATTAATAGTGCCTTTAAACTTGTAATTGTTAGTATATACCAAACATTAATTATTAGAAGACATTAGATTTTTTAATTATAATACTATTCTAAGTTTGTCATTATTAGTACGTTCTAATCTTGTCATTATTAGTACAAATTATAGTTATCATATATAGAACCTTCTAAAGTTGACATTTATATTATTTTCTAAACTTGCCATTATCAATATATTGTAAACTTTTACACATTAAAGTTATCATCAATATTATCTTCTAAGCTTATCATTCGTTTTATCTTCCATATTCTAATTATGTCATTATTCTAAACTTGTGATTCTTAGTATATTCTGAGCTCGTTATTATTGGTACATACTAATTTTTTCATTAATAATACCTTCTAAATTTGTTAGTATTGGTGTATTCTAAACTTGTCATTACAAGTATATTCTAAACCTGACATTATTAGCATATTCTAAATTTGTCATTATTGGTATATTCAACACTTGTCATTATTAGTACCCATTAAAGCTTATTCTAAACCCTCATTATTAGTACACATTAGTTATCACTGACAATACTTTAAGTTGTCATTGTTCGTAAATTCAAAACATCATTATTAGTATATCTTCTTCGGTATTGTAAATTTTATTAGTATACATTGAAGTTATCATTACTAGGTCCTTGTATCCTTACCATTATTAGTATATTCTAAACTTGGTAATATAATATATTCCGAGTTTATCATTATCCTAAACTTGTCATTATTAGTATATTCTAAACATGTCATTGTCATATTCAAAACTAATTATTAGTACGTATTATAGTTATCTTTAATAGCAACTTCTACTATGCTATTATTAGTATTTTCTAAACCTTGCATTACTAATATATTTCAAACGTGTTATTATTACTACACATTAACGTTATCATTAATGTAACCTTCTAAACATGTCATTATTGAAATATTGTAAACCTGTGCCTTTAAAATTGTCATTATAATTTTGTGATTTTTCGGATATTCAATTTTCATTATTAGTATATTCTAAACTTATTATTATTAGTATATTCAAATATACTAAACATATCTAAACTTTATCAGTATACTGTACATTAAATTTATCATTACTAGAACCTTGTATCCGTATCATTATTAGTATATTCTAAAATTGGTAATAATAATATATCCCGAGATTATCATTATTCTAAACTTGTCATTATTAGTATATTTTAAAATTTTGAGTAGTAGTACATATGAGAGTTATCATTAGTAGTGTCTTCTAAACATGTCATTATTAGTATATTCAAAACTAATTATTATATAGTTTTATAGTATTATAGTTATAGTTGTAGTATTATAGTTATCATTAATAGCAACATGTACTATGCTATTATTAGTATTTTCTAAACCTTGCATTATTGATATATTTCAAACGTGTCATTATTACTACACATTAACGTAACCTTCTAAACATATCATTATTAAAATATTGTAAACCTGTACATATTAGTTATTTTGAATCTGAGTACATATTAGTTATTTTGAATCTGTGATTATTAGTACATATTAAAGTTATCATTCGTTTTATCTTCCATACATGCTATTATTAGTATATTCTAATTTTGTCATTATTAGGACTCATTAAAGTTAGAGTTAATACACTAAAAATAGCATTTTTGTAATATACAAATAAAGATAAGTTCAGAAGGTACCTTAATGACTACTTTTAGAAGGTACTATTAATTATAACGACAAGTTTAGAATATACCAAGTTTAGAAGGTACTAATAACTTTAATGTTTATTAATAGTGATAAGTTTAGTATATATTATTAATGGCAAGTTTAGAATATAAAAATAATGATAAGCTCTATTAAAGATAAAATCTATGTGAAATGATAATGAAAAGTTTAGAATATGACAAGTTTACATGTTAATGACAAATTTGATTTATAATAAAATGGGAAATTTAGAAAAAAAAACGTATAGCGTTTAATGTATACTAATAATTACTTTAATGAGTACTAATAGTGAAAAATTTACAAAATACTTGTAATGACATGTTTAAAATATACTGTACTTTTAATGATAACTTTAATGTGTACTGATAGTAACAAGTTTAGAATATACTAAGAATAACATGTTCAGTCGGAACTAGTGATGACTTTAATATGAGAAGTTTAGAATTTATTAATAATAAATATTGTCGATAGTACTATTAATGATATATACAATGTGTACCAATAATCAATATTTTAGAAAATGATATTTATAATAACTTTAATGTGTACTATTAATGACAAGTTTAGAATATACTAATAATGAAATTTTAGATTATTCTATTAATGATAACTTTTAAGTGTGCCAATAGTGACAAGTTTAGAATATGAAAGATAATTACATGTTTAGAAAGCACTATTAATGATAACTCTAATATACATGTTTAGAATATACTAATAAGGACAAGTTTAGAAGGTATTATTACTGATAACTTTAATATGCACTAATAATGGCAATTGTATAAGATACTGATAATTACATATATTAGAAGGTAATATCAATGATAACTGTAATGTGTACTAATAATGACAAAGATTAGAATATACGAATAATGACAACTTTGGAAGGTGCTGCTAATCATGTTTAGAATATGATAATAATGACAAGTTTAGAATAATGACAACTTTAGAAAACACTAATATTGCCATGTTTAGAATATATTTAATAAGCACTAATAATGAAAAGTTTAGAACATATCAATGAAGATATGTTTAGAATATTCTAATGGTTAGATTATACGAATAGAAAGAACTAATAACAAGCTTGGAATATATGAATATTGACATCACTAGAAAATATTGATGATATATTTAATGTGCACTAATAATGACATTTATTACCTTAAATATGTATTAATAATAACAAGTTTATAATATACAAAAATTGACAAATGTAGAGGCTACTATTGATAATAAATTGAATGTGTACTAAAATGACAAATTTAGAAAGGTACTATTAATGATAACTTTAATGTCTAGTAACAAAGACAAGTTTATAAGGTACTATTAATGATAACTTTAATGTGTACTAATAATTACAAGTTTAAAATACAGTAACAATGACACGTTCAGAAAGTACTATTACTGTAAACTTTAATGTAATCCAATAATGACAAATTTAGAAAACACCAATAATGTAAAGTTTGAATTATACTAAAAATGAGATTTTTAGAAGGTACTATTAATGATAACTTATATGGCAAATGGCAAATGATGACAAGCTTAGAATATACCAATAAAAGTTAAGAAACTACTATTAATTAAAACTTCAATGTGTACTAATACTGTCAAGATTATGATATGCTAATAATTACAATAAAATAAATTAATGTGTACTAATGTTGACAAGTTTAGAATATATAAAAATGGCATGTTTAGAAGAAAACTTTAGAAGATAAGTTTAGAATATACTGATAATGACAAGTTTAATATAATAATAATAATAATGACAATTTTAGAAGGTGCTAATATACAGTAATAATGACAAGCTCAGAAAGTACTTTTACTGTAAACTTTAATGTAATCCAATAATGACAAAATTAGAAAACACCAATAATGAAAATTTTAAATTATACTAAAAATGAGATATTTAGAAGGTACTACTAATGATACCTTATATGGCAAATGGCAAATGATAAGCTTAGAATATACTAATAAAAAGTTAAGAAACTACTATTAATGATAACTTCAATGTGTACTAATACTGTCAGGTTATGATATGCTAATATAATCACAATATAATAAATTTATGTGTGCTAATGTTGAAAAGTTTAAAATATATTTAAATGGCATGTTTAGAAGAAATCTTTAGAAGATAAGTTAAGAATATACTGATAATGACAAGTTTAATATAATAATAATAATGACGATTTTAGAAGGTTTTAATATGTGCTAATGTGGTGATAATGACAAGTTTAGAATATACTAAAATAGCATATTTGTAATATACACGTAAAGATAAGTTCATTGGGTTCCTTAATGACAACTTTTAGAAGGTACTATTAATGATAACTTTAATGTGTACTAATATAAACAAGGTACTATATACTAATAAGGGTAAGTTTAGAAGGTACTATAACTGATAACATTAACTTGTACTAATAACGACAAGCTTTGATTATACTAATAATGACAAGTTTAGAAGATATTATTATAGATATCTTTAATGTCTATTAATAGTGATAAGTTTAGTATATACTATTAATTAGAAGTTTAGAATATACTAATAATGACAAGTTTGGAAAGCACTATTAAAGATAAAATCTATGCGAAATGATAATGAAAAGTTTAGAATATGACAAGTTTACATGTTAATGAAAATTTTAATTTACAATAAAATGGGAAATTTAGAAAAAACGTATAGCGTTTAGCAGGTACCATTAGTAATTACTTTAATGAGTACTAATAGTGAAAATTTTACAAAATACTAGTAATGACATGTTTAGAATATGCATTTAATAATTACTTTAATACTCATATGCACTAATAGTAACAAGTTTAGAATATACTAAGAATAACATGTTCAGTTTAGAAAATATTAATAATGAATATTGCCGATAGTACTATTAATGATATATACAATGTGTACTAATAATCAAACTTGTCATTATTTCTAAACATTAAAGTTACCTTTAACAGTATCTTCTAAACATGTCAATATTAGAACTAAATGCCATTGTAAGTATATTCTAAACCTGTGATTATTAGTACATATTAAAGTTATCATACCTTGTCATTATTATTATAATTTAAACTAGTATATTCTAAACACATCATTATTAGTATATTCAAAACTCGTCATTAATAATCAACTTATCGTATATCTTATTATTAGTATATCTTATTTTATAACTTATCGTATATCTTTATTATTAGTATATTCCAAATTTGCCATTATTAGTACACATTAAATTGATCATTAAGAGTACCTTCTAATCTTATCATTATTAGTATATTCTAAATTCTAAACTTGTCATTATTAGTACATATAATAGTAACTTCTCAACTTGTTTTTATTAGTATATTCTAAACTTATCTTAACTAGTATATAATAAACTTTCATTAACATTAACTTCTAAACTTCTTATTATTACGTGCCATTATTAGTACACATTAAAGTGATCATTTAATAGGATCTTTTAAACATATCACTATTGCTATATTTCAAACATGTCAATATTAGTTTCTTCTTAACTTATTATTTTCTATTCTAAACTTTTTATTATTTGTATATTATAAACTCTTCAGTTATCATTAATAGTACTTTCTAAACTTTCATTATTAGTATATTCTAAACTTGTATTTGTATTTGTATTTGTATCTGTATTCGTATTATATTTGTATTTGTATTTGTATTTGTATTTGTATTTGTATTTGTATTTGTATTTGTATTTGTATTTGTTTTTGTATTTGTATTTGTATTTGTATTTGTATTTGTATTTGTATTTGTATTTGTATTTGTATTTGTATTTGTATTTGTATTTGTATTTGTATTTGTATTTGTATTTGTATTTGTATTTGTATTTGTATTTGTCTTGTAGTTTTTGTATGTTTGTATTTTTTAAATTTTTGAATTTTTGTATTTTGTAGTTTTTGTATTTGTAGTATAACATTAACGTTGAAAATATTTTCCAAACTTTTCATCATAAACTTGTACCTTCTAAGCTTCTCATTATTACCATATTCTAAACTTATCATTAAATATCTTAATAGTACTTATCATTACCATATTCTAAACTTTTTATTATTAGTACACATTAAATTTATTAGTTAGAGTGCATTCTAAACTTGTCTTTATTAGTATATCACAAACTTGCTTATTATTAGTACAAATTAAAGTTATATTCTAATCTTTCCATTATTAGTACACATACCTGTGACTTCTAAACCTCTTTTTATTAGTATATTGCGAACTTCTGATTATTAGTACACATTCAACTTGTCAAACTTAAATGCATTATTAATATATCTTTTAAACTAGTCATTATTAGTATATTACAAACTTACCGTTATTAGTATATATAAAAAAAATTCATTATTAGTACATATTAAAGTCATTGTTGGTATATAATAAAAATTATCATTAACTGTATCTTGCATTATAAGTATATTGTAAACTTGTCACATTAGAGCTATTATTAATAATACCTTCTAAACTTGGCATTATTTGTATATTACAAAATTGCCATTACAGGCATATTCTAAACTTGGTATTACTAGTACACATTAAATTTATCATAAATAATACCTTCTAGACTTGTCATAATTAGAGTACTCTAAATTTGTCCTTATTAATACATATTATGACAATATTCTATAGTTGTCATTGTTAGTATATTATAAATTTTTCATTATTAGTACAAATCAAATCATTCAATATTAGTACATATCAAAGTTATTTAATAGAACCTTCTAAAATTGTCATTATTAAAACATATTAAAGTTATTATAAATATCATTTTCTAAAGTTTGATTATTAGTACACATTGTATATATTAATAGTGCTATCGACAATATTCATCATTAATATTTTCTAAACTTCTGATATTAGAGTTATCAATAGTTCCGACTGAACATGTTATTCTTATTATATTCAAAACTTGTTAATATTAGTGCATATAAGTATTAAAGTTATTATTAAATGTATATTCTAAACATGTCATTACTAGTATTTTGTAAAATTTTCACTATTAGTACTCAAGTAATTATTAATACACATTAAAGATTTTACTAATAATACCTGCTAAACGCTATACGTTTTTTCTAAAATTTCCATTTAATTGTAAATTAAATTTTTCATTAACATGTAAACTTGTCATATTCTAAACTTTTCATTATCATTTCGCATAGATTTTATCTTTAATAGTGCTTTCCAAACTTGTCATTATTAGTATATTCATTAATAGTATATAAACTTATCACTAGTATATAAACCTTATCACATATATCTATTTAAACCTTATCACTTATCACTATTAGTATATAAACTTATCACTATTAATGGACATTAAAGATATCTTTAATAGTATCTTCTAAAGTTGCCATTATTAGTATATTCCAAGCTTGTCGTTATTAGTACAAGTTAACGTTATCAGTTATAGTACCTTCGAAACTTACCCTTATTAGTATATAGTACCTCGTCATTATTATTATTATATTAAACTTGTCATTATCAGTATATTCTAAACTTATCTTCTAAAGTTTTCTTCTAAACATGCCATTTTTATATATTCTAAACTTTTCAACATTAGTACACATTAATTTTTTTATTGTGATTATATTAGCATATCATAATCTTGACAGTATTAGTACACATTGAAGTTATCATTAATAGGAGTTTCTTAACTTTTTATTAGTATATTCTACACTTGTCATTATTAGTACAGCAAGATTATTTTTAGTATAATTTAAACTTCTCATTACACAGGGGAACACTTTTTCAGTAACTTTGCATTGGATATTTTAACGGATTGTGAGAGAGTTTTAGGCGCTGATTTCAAATCTGAAATTAGTTTTTCTCTACAAGCTCTAGTTTGTATGCAATTTGAGGTTAATGAAATTGTACATATGTGAACTTGCGTAAACCATGTATAAGCATTTTAACGTCCATATATATATATAGATAGCTTCTAATATTTTGATCATTCTTCTTTTGTTTCAGCATTTTAACGTCCATATATATAGATAGCTTCTAATATTTTGATCATTCTTCTTTTGTTTCAGTTCAAACATGGCTTCCAGAATGAGACATCATTGCAGAAACAAGCCTGATGCCTTTTGCTACATATGTGGACGCTACACACTCAATCGTCAGAGACGTAACATATCCTCGTTCGTCAAGCGTGCCTACAAGGCATATTTTGAAGTTCATCTTGGTGATCAAGACAAGCAATGGGCTCCTCATGTTGTGTGCCACAATTGTGAGGAAATGCTTCGAGACTGGACCAAAGGAAAACGTAAAGGTCTGCCTTTTGGAGTTCCAATGATTTGGCGCGAACCCACCAACCATGTAACTGACTGTTATTTCTGCATGGTAAACACAACGGGTGTTGGGAAGAAAAACCGACATAAGATTACGTATCCGAACATTCCCTCAGCTATTCGGCCTGTTCCGCACTCTGAAGAAGTACCTGTTCCAGTTTTCAAAGGCTTGCCTTCATTGGACGATAAAGACATTGGACATGATACAAGCCAGCAAGACAGTTGTGACAGTGAATTGTCAGAAAAGGGTTCACAATCGGAGGACTGTTCTTCAGACACTGAACCTTTCCCCGTCCCTAAGCCTCTTCCCCAGGCTGAACTGAATGATTTAGTGCGGGATTTAGGTCTTTCAAAGAAAGCAGCAGAGCTTTTGGCATCAAGATTACAAGGCAGAAATCTTGTTGATCACTCTGTTAAAGTATCATATTTCAGAAAGCGTGACCAGCTTTTTGTGACCTTCTTTTCAAAAGACAGACAGTTTGTTTACTGCCATGACATCCCAGGGCTTCTCAAAGAACTGGGTGTACCTTACTATAGTCCTGCTGAATGGAGACTCTTTTTAGACAGTTCAAAACGCAGTCTAAAGTGTGTTCTTTTACATAATGGCAATTTTTATGGAGCAGTACCTGTCGGTCACTCAGTGCATTTGCGGGAAGACTATGATGATATGAGAATGGTCATGGACTTATTAAAGTATCATGAGCACAATTGGATAATTTGTGTAGACTTAAAGATGGTCAACTTTCTTCTTGGACAACAGAAAGGTTTCACCAAGTTTCCATGTTTCCTCTGTATGTGGGACAGCCGAGCACGAGACAGACATTGGGTCCAGATGGACTGGCCTATTCGTGACACCCTTGAAGCAGGCATGCCAAATATCATACAAGACCCAATTGTAAACAGAAATAAGATAATCTTTCCTCCTCTTCGCATCAAATTAGGTTTGATGAAACAATTTGTCAAGGCACTGGAAACCGAAGGTGAATGTTTCCAACACATCATCACAGCTTTACCAGGGTTATCATTTGAGAAGATCAAAGCAGGCGTGTTTGATGGCCCACATATTCGAACCCTAATTCGTGATGATCAGTTTGTTGCTAAGATGACCGCGTTAGAAAGGGCAGCATGGTTATCCTTTGTGGCAGTCGTTCAGAACTTCCTTGGAAACAATAAGGCGGAGAACTACAGTGAACTTGTGAACAGAATGCTCCTCGCTTTTCGTGATCTCGGGTGCAACATGAGCATCAAGCTTCATTTTTTGAACAGCCACCTTGATCAGCTCCCTGACAACCTGGGGGCTGTGAGTGACGAACAAGGAGAACGATTCCACCAAGACCTAAAGATCATGGAAGAACGCTACCAAGGGCGCTGGGACAAAAGTATGATGGCTGACTACTGCTGGAGCATTAAACGAAATTGCCCAGATGAAATGTACAAACGCAAAAGTTACAAACGCAAATTCCTGCCTGAAAAAAAATACACAAAGAAATTGATAAGCTTCCATCAGCTGTGGTGATGTTCTGAAGGATGCTAATCTAACTTTGGGATAGATGTTCTGTTAATGTTCTGTTTCTTTTGCCGTAATAAATGTACAGAAATGGCTTTCATACTGTTTTAAGATTCAAGTGAACAAAAGAATTGTGGCTGACATTACAATTTCCTATAATAACGAAAATTTAAAAAATAAATAAAAATGTCAAATTGCATAAAATCTGTAGCTTGCAGACAAAACCCGACTTCAGATTTGAAATCAGCACACTCAAGTTGACTATAGAAAAGTCTTTTTTTAAATGCAACAAAATGAGTGTTCCCCAGTGTTATTGGTGTTTTCTAAATTTGTCATTATTGGATTACATTAAAGTTTACAGTAAAAGTACTTTCTGAACTTGTCATTATTACTGTATATTAGCACCTTCTAAAATCTTTATTATTATTATTATATTAAATTTGTCATTATCAGTACATTCTATACCTATCTTCCAAAGTTTTCTTCTAAACATGCCATTTTTATATATTCTAAATTTTTCAACATTAGTACACATTAATTTATTTTATTGTGATTATTAGCATATAATAATCTTGATAGTATTGGTACACATTGAAGTTATCATTAATAGTAGTTTCTTAACTTTTTATTAGTATATTCTAAGCTTGTCATCATTTGCCATTTGCCATATAAGTTATCATTAATAGTACCTTCTAAACATCTCATTTTTAGTATAATTTAAACTTTTCATTATCGGTGTTTTCTAAATTTGTCATTATTGGATTACATTAAATTTTAAGGTAATAGTACTTTCTGAACTTGTCATTATTACTGTATTTTAAACTTGTAATTATTAGTATACATTAAAGTTATCATTAATAGTACCTCATAAACTTGTCTTTGTAACTAGACATTAAAGTTATCATTCTAAATTTGTCATTTTAGTACACATTCAATTTATTAGCTATCATTAAAAGTATATTTTAAACGTGTCATTACTAATATTTTGTAAATCGTTCATTATTAGTACTCATTAAAGTAATTATTAGTACACATTAAAGATTTTACTAATAGTACCTGCTAAACGTTATACGTTTTTTCTAAACCTCCCAATTATATTACAAATTAAATTTTTAATTAATATGTAAAGTTGTCATATTCTAAACTTTTCATTATTATTTCGCATAGAATTTATCTTTAATAGTGCCTTCCGAACTTGTCATTATTAGTATATTCTAAACTTCTCATTGATAGTATATACTAAACTTTAATTAAAGGTATCTTCCTAACTTTTCATTATTTGGCTATTATGAACATCTCCTTATTAGAACACATTAAAATTATCGTTCTTTCTTAAAATATTCTAACTTTGTCACCAATTGTATATTTTGAATTTGTGATTATTAGAACAAATTAAATATTTCATTAATAGATCATCGTTAATAGTAACTTCTAAAAATGGCATTATTAGTATTATTTGTTAAAATATTCTAACTTTGTCACCAATTGTATATTTTGAATTTGTGATTATTAGAACAAATTAAATATTTCATTAATAGATCATCGTTAATAGTAACTTCTAAAAATGGCATTATTAGTATTATTTGTTCATAGAACGGTCATTATTAGTATGTCCTAAAGTTGTCCTTATTAGTTCAAATTAGTTATATCTGATAGCACTTGCCATTGTTAGTATATTCTAAACTTTTCATTATTATTTCACATTAAAGTTTTCATTAATAGTACCTTCTAAACTTCTCTATGTTAGTATATTCTAAACATGTCATTATTAGTATATTATAAACTTGACATTTTTAGAACACCTTATGGCTATCAGTAATAGTTCCTTCTATACTTGTTACTATTTGTATATTCTAAACTTATCATAATTAGTAGACAGGAAACTTTCATTATTAAAAAGTTAAAAACTTTAATATGTATTATTAATGAAAAGTTTATCTCATAATTATATTATATGATAAACTTTTAATTAATAATACAAATTAAAGTTTTTGTTATTAGTACCTTCTAAACTTATCATTATTGGTATATTCTAAAATTCTCATTATTAGCACTCATTAACAGTGTTCTAAGCTTGTCATTTTTAGAACACATTAGATTTATCATTAATAGTACCTTCTAAACTTGTCATTATTAGTATATTATAAAGCTGCCATTATTACTATATTCGTTCGTATATTCATTTTATTATTAAAGTTATCATAAATATTTCCTACTAAACTTGTCATCATTAGTATATTCTAAACATATCATTATAAGCACACATTAAAGTTGTTGTTATTACTGTAGACTCGTCATTATTAGCCACATTAAAGTTATCTTAATAGTACTTCTATATATGTCATTAATCTAAACTTGTATATGTCTAAATGTCTGTATATGTCATTAATATAAACTTGTCATTATAAGTACACATTAAAGTTACTAAATTTTTCATTATTAGGATAATTTCGACTTTTCATTCTCAGTATATCAATAACATTACCTTTAAAGTTTTATTATTAGAGCATTTTCATGTTGTCATTATTCGTATATTTCAAACTTGTCATTATTAGTGTATTCTTAGCTTGTCATTTTTAGTATACATTAAAGTTATAGTGTCCAATACCTTCCAAAATTATCATTATTTGTATATTCTGAAAGTGTCATTATTCTAAATTTGTCATTATTAGTACACAATTTTATCTAATAGAACCTTCTAAACTTGTCAATATTAGTATACAACAATTAAAAGTTTAGTTATTTAATAGAGTTTTTTAACTATTTCGTCAAAAATATCATTAATAGTTTCTAAGCTTGACATTATTAGTATATTCTAAACTTGTCATTATTTGTACTAGTACATATCAAAGTTATCATTAATAGCACCTTCTAAATTTGTCCTTTTTAGTATGTTTTAAACTTGTTATTATAAATATATTGTAAACTTGTCTTTATTAGCATTATATTCTGAATTTGTAATTATTAACTTATTGTAATTTTGTTATTTTTTGTATATTTTAAACTTATTAGTATGTTCTAAAATGATCATTATTAGTATATCTTAACTTCTCATTATTATTAAACATTAATATCATTATTAATACTACCTTCTAAACTTGTCAATAATAGTATATTCCTAATTTTTCATTATTAGTACACATTAAAATTGTCATTAATAGTACCTAATATACATGTTCTAATTATTAGGTTCTAAATTTGTTATATTTATCACATTATGAACTTGTTTATTAATACACATTTATCATTAATGGTTACTAATGAACTTTTCATTATTTGTATATATTAAAGTTGTCATTATATGTATATTCTAAACTTGTTATTATAAGTACTCATTAAAGTTATCAATATATAATAGATCCTGAACTTGTTATTATTTGTATATTCTAGACTTGTCTGTTAATTAGAATTTTAGAATATATTAAGAATGACAAGTTTAGAATATACTAATGATGACAAGTTCAAAATATACTAATAATGACAAATTTAGAAGGTATCATTAATGCTAATTTTAATGTGTACTAATAATGAAACGTTTAGGTATACTAATAATGAGAAGTTGAAAATATAGAAATACTCACGAGTTTCCAATATACTACTAATGACTAGTTTAATATAAACTAAAATGATAATAATAGCATTTTTGTAATGTACAGATATAGATAAGTTCAGAAGGTACCTTAATGACAACTTTTATAAGGTACTGTTAACGATGACTTTAATATACACAAAGTACAATATATTAATAAGGGTAAGTTTAGAGGGTACTATAATTGATAACGTTAATTTGTACTAATAATTACAAGCTTAGCTTAATAACGACAAGCTAATAATGACAAGTTTAGAAGGTACTATTAATGGTAACTTTAATGTCTATTAATAGTGATAAGTTAAATATATACTGTCAATGAGAAGTTTAGAATATACTAATAATGACAAGTTTGGAAGACACTATTAAATATAAATTCTATGTGAAATAATAATGAAAAGTTTAGAATATGACAAGTTTACATATTAATGAAAATTTTGATTGATAATACAAATGGGAAGTTTAGAAAAAAACGTATAACGTTTAGCAGGTACTATTACTAAAATCTTTAATGTGTACTAACACAAAAAATCAGAAGTTTAGAAGGAATTCATTATCGATTTAATTTGTACTAATAATGGCAAAATTAGAAAATACTAATAATGACAACTCAAGAATATCCTAATAAGGTGTATCAATAAGGACAAATTTATAATATTCTATATATGACAAGTTTAGAAGGTATTATTAATGATAACTTTAATGTGTACTAGTAATAACAAATTTAGAATATACTAATAATGACAAGTTCAGAAGGCCCTATTGTATGATAACTTTAATGTGCACTAATAATGACAAATTTAGAATATGCTAATAATGGCAAGTTAAGAATAATGTCAAGTTTAAAAAATATATAAACATCAACTTTGACAAATTATTGTAACTATCATTAATGTGTTTTAATGTGTACTAATAATGAGAAGTTTACAATATATGCAAGGTACAGTAAATGATAACTTTTATGTGTACTAACAATGACTTTAATGTGTACTAATAATGAAAAATGTAAAATATACTAATAATGGTAAGTTTGTAATATACTAATCATGTAAATTAATAATGCATGTAACTTTAACAAGTATAGAAGGTATTATTAATAATAACTTTAATGTGTACAGAAGTTTAAAATATACTAATAATGAGAGATTTAGAAGGTACAGGTATGTGTACTAGTAATGGAAAGATTAGAATATACCAATAATTACAAATTTAAAATGTACTGTTCAAGATAACTTTAATTTGTACTAATAATAAGCAAGTTTGTAATATATTAATAAAGACAAGTTTAGAATGCACTCTAACTGATAAATTTAATATGTACTAATAATAAAAAGTTTAGAATATGGTAATGATAAGTTTAGAAGGTACTATTTATATCTTTAATGTGTACTAATAGTGACATGTTTAGAATATAATAATGAGAAATTTAGAAGGTACTATTATTGACAAGTTTAGAATGTACTAATATTGAAAAGTTTGGAAAATATTATTAATGATAGTAAATTTAATGTGTTCTCAAAATGAAAAGTTTAGAATATACTAATAATAAGAAGTTTAGAATAAGCTAACAATGACAATTTTAGAATGTACTTCTAATGAAAACTTTAATGTGTACTAGTAATGTCAGGTAAAAGGTACTGATAATAGTATCATTAAAATGAACTAATAATTACTAATAAGTTTAGGATTTACAAATAAAGTTCGGGAAGGTACTATTAATGATAACTTTTATGTGTACCAAGAATGAGATGTTTAGAATATACTAAAAATGACAATATTAGAAGGAACTATCAATGATAACTAATGGTAGCTTAGTAATAATGACAAGTTTAGAATATACTCATAATGACAAGTTTAGAAAGTGCTATTAATGATAAATTTACAATGTACTAATACAGAGAAGTTTATGATATACAAATAATAAAAAAATAAAAATAAAAATGACAAGTTTAGAAGAAACTAACATTGACATGTATATATAGCAATAATGATATGCTTAAAAGATCCTATTAATGATAACTTTAGAATAAAAAATAATGACAAGTTTAGAAGAAACTAATATTGACATGTTTAAAATATAGCAATAATGTTTTGCTGTATGTTTTTCTACCCATACCAATCCTTTGCGATCTTTTTCAATGTGTCCATTCAGATAACCCATGATAACTACATTTTCGGCGTATGGTAAGTAGTTCTTAACATTCTGGAGGGATTCATAGAGTACTTCTTCATTACAATATTGTAAACTTGTGATTATTAGTACATATTAAAGTTATCATTAATAGTGTCATTATTATTATATGAAGACATTCTAAACTTGTCTTATTAGTACGTTCTAAACTTGTCATTATTAGTACAAATTATAGTTATCATATATAGAACTTTCTAAATTTGTTATTTTAGTAATTTCTAAACTTGTCATTATTAATATATTCTAAACATTAAAGTTATAAATATCATTTAAGCATATCATTAGTATACTCTAAACATGTTATTATTCTAATCATGTCATTCTAAGCTCGTTATTATAATTAATAATACCTTCTAAATTTGTTATTAAGTGTGTATTCTAATCATGACATTATGAGCATATTCTAGATTTGTCATTATTGGTACACATAAGTTATCATTAACAATACTTTCTAAATTTGTCACTGCTCGTAAATTCGAAACATATCATTATTAGTAAATACTAAACATATCTTTCTTGTTATTCTAAACTTTATTAATATACATTAAAATGATCATTACTAGGACCTTCTATACTTATCATTATTAGTATATTCTAAACTTGGTAATAATATTATATACCGAGTTTACCATTATTCTAAACTTGTCATTATTAGTCTATTCTAAACTTATGAGTATTAGTACACATTAAAGTTATCATTTGTAGTGTCTTCTAAACATGTCATTTTTAGTATATTGAAAACTTATATCATACTTGTCATTAATAGCAACTTCTAATTTGCTAATACTAGTATTAACTTTGCATTATTGATAAATTTCAAACTTGTCATTATTACTACATATTAACGTCGTCATTATTGATAAATTTCAAACTTGTCATTATTACTACATATTAACGTCATCATTAATATAACATGTCATTATTAAAATACTGTAAACTTGTGATTATTAGTACACATTAAAGTTATAATTAATATTATAAACTTGTCATTCTTCGGATATTCTAAACTTTCATTATTAGTATATTCTAAACTTATTATTATTAGTATATTCTAAACTCATTATTATTATATTCTAAACTTGTCATTATTGGATTAGTACACCTTAATGTTGTATTCATTAATACATATTAAAGTTATTATTAACAGTACATTGTAAACTTATATGCTAAACTTGTCATTATTAGTACAAAATAGTTATCGTTAGTAGAATTTTCTAAACTTATCGTTATTAGTATATTCCACACTTGTCATTCTTTCCAAACATTAAAGTTACCTTTAACAGTATCTTCTAAACTTGCAATCTTAGTATATTAGTACATATTAAAGTTATCATACCTTGTCATTATTATTATTATTATTACAATTTAAGCTAGTATATTCTAAACACATCATTATTAGTATATTCAAAACTCGTCATTATTAGTCAACTTATCATTAATAGTATATTCTAATCTTTATTATTAGTATATTCCAAATTTGCCATTATTAGTACACATTAAATTTATCATTAAGAGTACCTTCTAATCTTATCATTATTAGTATATTCTAAATTCTAAACTTGCCATTATAATAGTTAACATCTATAGTAACTTGTCAACTTGTTATTAATAGTATATTCTAAACTTGTCTTAACTAGGATATTATAAACTTTCATTAACAGTAACTTCTAAACTTCTTATTATTACGTGCCATTATTAGTACACATTAAAGTTATATAGGATCTTTTAAACATATCACTATTACTATATTTTAAACATGTCAATATTAGTTTCTTCTAAACTTGTCATTATTTTCTATTCTAAATTTTTTATTATTTGTATATTATAAACTCTTCAGTTATCATTAATAGTACTTTCTAAACTTTCATTATTAGTTTACTTGTCATCATTACTAAACTTAAAGGTTATCATAAATAGTTCCGAATAAAATTGTCATTTTTAGTATATTCTAAACATCTCATTATTGGTAAACATTAAACCTACCCGTAATTACTAGTTCACTTTAAAGATACTATCAATAGTACCTTTAACCTGTGTAGTACACATTACTAGTTCACATTAAAGTTATCATTAAAAGTACATTCTAAAATTGTCAATATTAGCTTATTCTAAACTTATTATTGGTATATTCTAAACTTTTCATTTTCAGAACACATTGTATTTGAATTTGTATTTGTATTTGTATTTGTATTTGTATTTATTTGTATTGGTATTTGTATTTGTATTTGTATTTGTATTTGTATTTGTATTTGTATTTGTATTTGTATTTGTATTTGTATTTGTATTTGTATTTGTATTTGTATTTGTATTTGTATTTGTATTTGTATTTGTATATGTGTTTGTATTTGTATTTGTATTTGTATTTGTATTTGTATTTGTATTTGTATTTGTATTTGTATTTGTATTTGTATTTGTATTTGTATTTGTATTTGTATTTGTATTTGTATTTGTATTTGTATTTGTATTTGTTTTGTAATTTTCGTATGTTTGTATTTTTATATATATTTTTTGTATTTTTGTATTTTGTAGTTTTTGTATTTGTTTGTATTTATTAGTATAACATTAACGTTGAAAATATTTTCCAAACTTTTCAAATCTATGTGAAATGATAATGAAAAGTTTAGAATATGACAAGTTTACATGTTAATGACAAATTTGATTTATAATAAAATGGGAAATTTAGAAAAAAAAACGTATAGCGTTTAATGTATACTAATAATTACTTTAATGAGTACTAATAGTGAAAAATTTACAAAATACTTGTAATGACATGTTTAAAATATACTGTACTTTTAATGATAACTTTAATGTGTACTGATAATGTGGTGATAATGTGGTGATAATGACAAGTTTAGAATATACTAAAATAGCATATTTGTAATATACACGTAAAGATAAGTTCATTGGGTTCCTTAATGACAACTTTTAGAAGGTACTATTAATGATAACTTTAATGTGTACTAATATAAACAAGGTACTATATACTAATAAGGGTAAGTTTAGAAGGTACTATAACTGATAACATTAACTTGTACTAATAACGACAAGCTTTGATTATACTAATAATGACAAGTTTAGAAGATATTATTATAGATATCTTTAATGTCTATTAATAGTGATAAGTTTAGTATATACTATTAATTAGAAGTTTAGAATATACTAATAATGACAAGTTTGGAAAGCACTATTAAAGATAAAATCTATGCGTAATGATAATGAAAAGTTTAGAATATGACAAGTTTACATGTTAATGAAAATTTTAATTTACAATAAAATGGGAAATTTAGAAAAAACGTATAGCGTTTAGCAGGTACCATTAGTAATTACTTTAATGAGTACTAATAGTGAAAATTTTACAAAATACTAGTAATGACATGTTTAGAATATGCATTTAATAATTACTTTAATACTCATATGCACTAATAGTAACAAGTTTAGAATATACTAAGAATAACATGTTCAGTTTAGAAAATATTAATAATGAATATTGCCGATAGTACTATTAATGATATATACAATGTGTACTAATAATCAAACTTGTCATTATTTCTAAACATTAAAGTTACCTTTAACAGTATCTTCTAAACATGTCAATATTAGAACTAAATGCCATTGTAAGTATATTCTAAACCTGTGATTATTAGTACATATTAAAGTTATCATACCTTGTCATTATTATTATAATTTAAACTAGTATATTCTAAACACATCATTATTAGTATATTCAAAACTCGTCATTAATAATCAACTTATCGTATATCTTATTATTATTAGTATATCTTATTTTATAACTTATCGTATATCTTTATTATTAGTATATTCCAAATTTGCCATTATTAGTACACATTAAATTGATCATTAAGAGTACCTTCTAATCTTATCATTATTAGTATATTCTAAATTCTAAACTTGTCATTATTAGTACATATAATAGTAACTTCTCAACTTGTTTTTATTAGTATATTCTAAACTTATCTTAACTAGTATATAATAAACTTTCATTAACATTAACTTCTAAACTTCTTATTATTACGTGCCATTATTAGTACACATTAAAGTGATCATTTAATAGGATCTTTTAAACATATCACTATTGCTATATTTCAAACATGTCAATATTAGTTTCTTCTTAACTTATTATTTTCTATTCTAAACTTTTTATTATTTGTATATTATAAACTCTTCAGTTATCATTAATAGTACTTTCTAAACTTTCATTATTAGTATATTCTAAACTTGTATTTGTATTTGTATTTGTATCTGTATTCGTATTATATTTGTATTTGTATTTGTATTTGTATTTGTATTTGTATTTGTATTTGTATTTGTATTTGTTTTTGTATTTGTATTTGTATTTGTATTTGTATTTGTATTTGTATTTGTATTTGTATTTGTATTTGTATTTGTATTTGTATTTGTATTTGTATTTGTCTTGTAGTTTTTGTATGTTTGTATTTTTTAAATTTTTGAATTTTTGTATTTTGTAGTTTTTGTATTTGTAGTATAACATTAACGTTGAAAATATTTTCCAAACTTTTCATCATAAACTTGTACCTTCTAAGCTTCTCATTATTACCATATTCTAAACTTATCATTAAATATCTTAATAGTACTTATCATTACCATATTCTAAACTTTTTATTATTAGTACACATTAAATTTATTAGTTAGAGTGCATTCTAAACTTGTCTTTATTAGTATATCACAAACTTGCTTATTATTAGTACAAATTAAAGTTATATTCTAATCTTTCCATTATTAGTACACATACCTGTGACTTCTAAACCTCTTTTTATTAGTATATTGCGAACTTCTGATTATTAGTACACATTCAACTTGTCAAACTTAAATGCATTATTAATATATCTTTTAAACTAGTCATTATTAGTATATTACAAACTTACCGTTATTAGTATATATAATAAAAATTTCATTATTAGTACATATTAAAGTCATTGTTGGTATATAATAAAAATTATCATTAACTGTATCTTGCATTATAAGTATATTGTAAACTTGTCACATTAGAGCTATTATTAATAATACCTTCTAAACTTGGCATTATTTGTATATTACAAAATTGCCATTACAGGCATATTCTAAACTTGGTATTACTAGTACACATTAAATTTATCATAAATAATACCTTCTAGACTTGTCATAATTAGAGTACTCTAAATTTGTCCTTATTAATACATATTATGACAATATTCTATAGTTGTCATTGTTAGTATATTATAAATTTTTCATTATTAGTACAAATCAAATCATTCAATATTAGTACATATCAAAGTTATTTAATAGAACCTTCTAAAATTGTCATTATTAAAACATATTAAAGTTATTATAAATATCATTTTCTAAAGTTTGATTATTAGTACACATTGTATATATTAATAGTGCTATCGACAATATTCATCATTAATATTTTCTAAACTTCTGATATTAGAGTTATCAATAGTTCCGACTGAACATGTTATTCTTATTATATTCAAAACTTGTTAATATTAGTGCATATAAGTATTAAAGTTATTATTAAATGTATATTCTAAACATGTCATTACTAGTATTTTGTAAAATTTTCACTATTAGTACTCAAGTAATTATTAATACACATTAAAGATTTTACTAATAATACCTGCTAAACGCTATACGTTTTTTCTAAAATTTCCATTTAATTGTAAATTAAATTTTTCATTAACATGTAAACTTGTCATATTCTAAACTTTTCATTATCATTTCGCATAGATTTTATCTTTAATAGTGCTTTCCAAACTTGTCATTATTAGTATATTCATTAATAGTATATAAACTTATCACTAGTATATAAACCTTATCACATATATCTATTTAAACCTTATCACTTATCACTATTAGTATATAAACTTATCACTATTAATGGACATTAAAGATATCTTTAATAGTATCTTCTAAAGTTGCCATTATTAGTATATTCCAAGCTTGTCGTTATTAGTACAAGTTAACGTTATCAGTTATAGTACCTTCGAAACTTACCCTTATTAGTATATAGTACCTCGTCATTATTATTATTATATTAAACTTGTCATTATCAGTATATTCTAAACTTATCTTCTAAAGTTTTCTTCTAAACATGCCATTTTTATATATTCTAAACTTTTCAACATTAGTACACATTAATTTTTTTATTGTGATTATATTAGCATATCATAATCTTGACAGTATTAGTACACATTGAAGTTATCATTAATAGGAGTTTCTTAACTTTTTATTAGTATATTCTACACTTGTCATTATTAGTACAGCAAGATTATTTTTAGTATAATTTAAACTTCTCATTACACAGGGGAACACTTTTTCAGTAACTTTGCATTGGATATTTTAACGGATTGTGAGAGAGTTTTAGGCGCTGATTTCAAATCTGAAATTAGTTTTTCTCTACAAGCTCTAGTTTGTATGCAATTTGAGGTTAATGAAATTGTACATATGTGAACTTGCGTAAACCATGTATAAGCATTTTAACGTCCATATATATAGATAGCTTCTAATATTTTGATCATTCTTCTTTTGTTTCAGCATTTTAACGTCCATATATATAGATAGCTTCTAATATTTTGATCATTCTTCTTTTGTTTCAGTTCAAACATGGCTTCCAGAATGAGACATCATTGCAGAAACAAGCCTGATGCCTTTTGCTACATATGTGGACGCTACACACTCAATCGTCAGAGACGTAACATATCCTCGTTCGTCAAGCGTGCCTACAAGGCATATTTTGAAGTTCATCTTGGTGATCAAGACAAGCAATGGGCTCCTCATGTTGTGTGCCACAATTGTGAGGAAATGCTTCGAGACTGGACCAAAGGAAAACGTAAAGGTCTGCCTTTTGGAGTTCCAATGATTTGGCGCGAACCCACCAACCATGTAACTGACTGTTATTTCTGCATGGTAAACACAACGGGTGTTGGGAAGAAAAACCGACATAAGATTACGTATCCGAACATTCCCTCAGCTATTCGGCCTGTTCCGCACTCTGAAGAAGTACCTGTTCCAGTTTTCAAAGGCTTGCCTTCATTGGACGATAAAGACATTGGACATGATACAAGCCAGCAAGACAGTTGTGACAGTGAATTGTCAGAAAAGGGTTCACAATCGGAGGACTGTTCTTCAGACACTGAACCTTTCCCCGTCCCTAAGCCTCTTCCCCAGGCTGAACTGAATGATTTAGTGCGGGATTTAGGTCTTTCAAAGAAAGCAGCAGAGCTTTTGGCATCAAGATTACAAGGCAGAAATCTTGTTGATCACTCTGTTAAAGTATCATATTTCAGAAAGCGTGACCAGCTTTTTGTGACCTTCTTTTCAAAAGACAGACAGTTTGTTTACTGCCATGACATCCCAGGGCTTCTCAAAGAACTGGGTGTACCTTACTATAGTCCTGCTGAATGGAGACTCTTTTTAGACAGTTCAAAACGCAGTCTAAAGTGTGTTCTTTTACATAATGGCAATTTTTATGGAGCAGTACCTGTCGGTCACTCAGTGCATTTGCGGGAAGACTATGATGATATGAGAATGGTCATGGACTTATTAAAGTATCATGAGCACAATTGGATAATTTGTGTAGACTTAAAGATGGTCAACTTTCTTCTTGGACAACAGAAAGGTTTCACCAAGTTTCCATGTTTCCTCTGTATGTGGGACAGCCGAGCACGAGACAGACATTGGGTCCAGATGGACTGGCCTATTCGTGACACCCTTGAAGCAGGCATGCCAAATATCATACAAGACCCAATTGTAAACAGAAATAAGATAATCTTTCCTCCTCTTCGCATCAAATTAGGTTTGATGAAACAATTTGTCAAGGCACTGGAAACCGAAGGTGAATGTTTCCAACACATCATCACAGCTTTACCAGGGTTATCATTTGAGAAGATCAAAGCAGGCGTGTTTGATGGCCCACATATTCGAACCCTAATTCGTGATGATCAGTTTGTTGCTAAGATGACCGCGTTAGAAAGGGCAGCATGGTTATCCTTTGTGGCAGTCGTTCAGAACTTCCTTGGAAACAATAAGGCGGAGAACTACAGTGAACTTGTGAACAGAATGCTCCTCGCTTTTCGTGATCTCGGGTGCAACATGAGCATCAAGCTTCATTTTTTGAACAGCCACCTTGATCAGCTCCCTGACAACCTGGGGGCTGTGAGTGACGAACAAGGAGAACGATTCCACCAAGACCTAAAGATCATGGAAGAACGCTACCAAGGGCGCTGGGACAAAAGTATGATGGCTGACTACTGCTGGAGCATTAAACGAAATTGCCCAGATGAAATGTACAAACGCAAAAGTTACAAACGCAAATTCCTGCCTGAAAAAAAATACACAAAGAAATTGATAAGCTTCCATCAGCTGTGGTGATGTTCTGAAGGATGCTAATCTAACTTTGGGATAGATGTTCTGTTAATGTTCTGTTTCTTTTGCCGTAATAAATGTACAGAAATGGCTTTCATACTGTTTTAAGATTCAAGTGAACAAAAGAATTGTGGCTGACATTACAATTTCCTATAATAACGAAAATTTAAAAAATAAATAAAAATGTCAAATTGCATAAAATCTGTAGCTTGCAGACAAAACCCGACTTCAGATTTGAAATCAGCACACTCAAGTTGACTATAGAAAAGTCTTTTTTTAAATGCAACAAAATGAGTGTTCCCCAGTGTTATTGGTGTTTTCTAAATTTGTCATTATTGGATTACATTAAAGTTTACAGTAAAAGTACTTTCTGAACTTGTCATTATTACTGTATATTAGCACCTTCTAAAATCTTTATTATTATTATTATATTAAATTTGTCATTATCAGTACATTCTATACCTATCTTCCAAAGTTTTCTTCTAAACATGCCATTTTTATATATTCTAAATTTTTCAACATTAGTACACATTAATTTATTTTATTGTGATTATTAGCATATAATAATCTTGATAGTATTGGTACACATTGAAGTTATCATTAATAGTAGTTTCTTAACTTTTTATTAGTATATTCTAAGCTTGTCATCATTTGCCATTTGCCATATAAGTTATCATTAATAGTACCTTCTAAACATCTCATTTTTAGTATAATTTAAACTTTTCATTATCGGTGTTTTCTAAATTTGTCATTATTGGATTACATTAAATTTTAAGGTAATAGTACTTTCTGAACTTGTCATTATTACTGTATTTTAAACTTGTAATTATTAGTATACATTAAAGTTATCATTAATAGTACCTCATAAACTTGTCTTTGTAACTAGACATTAAAGTTATCATTCTAAATTTGTCATTTTAGTACACATTCAATTTATTAGCTATCATTAAAAGTATATTTTAAACGTGTCATTACTAATATTTTGTAAATCGTTCATTATTAGTACTCATTAAAGTAATTATTAGTACACATTAAAGATTTTACTAATAGTACCTGCTAAACGTTATACGTTTTTTCTAAACCTCCCAATTATATTACAAATTAAATTTTTAATTAATATGTAAAGTTGTCATATTCTAAACTTTTCATTATTATTTCGCATAGAATTTATCTTTAATAGTGCCTTCCGAACTTGTCATTATTAGTATATTCTAAACTTCTCATTGATAGTATATACTAAACTTTAATTAAAGGTATCTTCCTAACTTTTCATTATTTGGCTATTATGAACATCTCCTTATTAGAACACATTAAAATTATCGTTCTTTCTTAAAATATTCTAACTTTGTCACCAATTGTATATTTTGAATTTGTGATTATTAGAACAAATTAAATATTTCATTAATAGATCATCGTTAATAGTAACTTCTAAAAATGGCATTATTAGTATTATTTGTTAAAATATTCTAACTTTGTCACCAATTGTATATTTTGAATTTGTGATTATTAGAACAAATTAAATATTTCATTAATAGATCATCGTTAATAGTAACTTCTAAAAATGGCATTATTAGTATTATTTGTTCATAGAACGGTCATTATTAGTATGTCCTAAAGTTGTCCTTATTAGTTCAAATTAGTTATATCTGATAGCACTTGCCATTGTTAGTATATTCTAAACTTTTCATTATTATTTCACATTAAAGTTTTCATTAATAGTACCTTCTAAACTTCTCTATGTTAGTATATTCTAAACATGTCATTATTAGTATATTATAAACTTGACATTTTTAGAACACCTTATGGCTATCAGTAATAGTTCCTTCTATACTTGTTACTATTTGTATATTCTAAACTTATCATAATTAGTAGACAGGAAACTTTCATTATTAAAAAGTTAAAAACTTTAATATGTATTATTAATGAAAAGTTTATCTCATAATTATATTATATGATAAACTTTTAATTAATAATACAAATTAAAGTTTTTGTTATTAGTACCTTCTAAACTTATCATTATTGGTATATTCTAAAATTCTCATTATTAGCACTCATTAACAGTGTTCTAAGCTTGTCATTTTTAGAACACATTAGATTTATCATTAATAGTACCTTCTAAACTTGTCATTATTAGTATATTATAAAGCTGCCATTATTACTATATTCGTTCGTATATTCATTTTATTATTAAAGTTATCATAAATATTTCCTACTAAACTTGTCATCATTAGTATATTCTAAACATATCATTATAAGCACACATTAAAGTTGTTGTTATTACTGTAGACTCGTCATTATTAGCCACATTAAAGTTATCTTAATAGTACTTCTATATATGTCATTAATCTAAACTTGTATATGTCTAAATGTCTGTATATGTCATTAATATAAACTTGTCATTATAAGTACACATTAAAGTCACTAAATTTTTCATTATTAGGATAATTTCGACTTTTCATTCTCAGTATATCAATAACATTACCTTTAAAGTTTTATTATTAGAGCATTTTCATGTTGTCATTATTCGTATATTTCAAACTTGTCATTATTAGTGTATTCTTAGCTTGTCATTTTTAGTATACATTAAAGTTATAGTGTCCAATACCTTCCAAAATTATCATTATTTGTATATTCTGAAAGTGTCATTATTCTAAATTTGTCATTATTAGTACACAATTTTATCTAATAGAACCTTCTAAACTTGTCAATATTAGTATACAACAATTAAAAGTTTAGTTATTTAATAGAGTTTTTTAACTATTTCGTCAAAAATATCATTAATAGTTTCTAAGCTTGACATTATTAGTATATTCTAAACTTGTCATTATTTGTACTAGTACATATCAAAGTTATCATTAATAGCACCTTCTAAATTTGTCCTTTTTAGTATGTTTTAAACTTGTTATTATAAATATATTGTAAACTTGTCTTTATTAGCATTATATTCTGAATTTGTAATTATTAACTTATTGTAATTTTGTTATTTTTTGTATATTTTAAACTTATTAGTATGTTCTAAAATGATCATTATTAGTATATCTTAACTTCTCATTATTATTAAACATTAATATCATTATTAATACTACCTTCTAAACTTGTCAATAATAGTATATTCCTAATTTTTCATTATTAGTACACATTAAAATTGTCATTAATAGTACCTAATATACATGTTCTAATTATTAGGTTCTAAATTTGTTATATTTATCACATTATGAACTTGTTTATTAATACACATTTATCATTAATGGTTACTAATGAACTTTTCATTATTTGTATATATTAAAGTTGTCATTATATGTATATTCTAAACTTGTTATTATAAGTACTCATTAAAGTTATCAATATATAATAGATCCTGAACTTGTTATTATTTGTATATTCTAGACTTGTCTGTTAATTAGAATTTTAGAATATATTAAGAATGACAAGTTTAGAATATACTAATGATGACAAGTTCAAAATATACTAATAATGACAAATTTAGAAGGTATCATTAATGCTAATTTTAATGTGTACTAATAATGAAACGTTTAGGTATACTAATAATGAGAAGTTGAAAATATAGAAATACTCACGAGTTTCCAATATACTACTAATGACTAGTTTAATATAAACTAAAATGATAATAATAGCATTTTTGTAATGTACAGATATAGATAAGTTCAGAAGGTACCTTAATGACAACTTTTATAAGGTACTGTTAACGATGACTTTAATATACACAAAGTACAATATATTAATAAGGGTAAGTTTAGAGGGTACTATAATTGATAACGTTAATTTGTACTAATAATTACAAGCTTAGCTTAATAACGACAAGCTAATAATGACAAGTTTAGAAGGTACTATTAATGGTAACTTTAATGTCTATTAATAGTGATAAGTTAAATATATACTGTCAATGAGAAGTTTAGAATATACTAATAATGACAAGTTTGGAAGACACTCAAATATAAATTCTATGTGAAATAATAATGAAAAGTTTAGAATATGACAAGTTTACATATTAATGAAAATTTTGATTGATAATACAAATGGGAAGTTTAGAAAAAAACGTATAACGTTTAGCAGGTACTATTACTAAAATCTTTAATGTGTACTAACACAAAAAATCAGAAGTTTAGAAGGAATTCATTATCGATTTAATTTGTACTAATAATGGCAAAATTAGAAAATACTAATAATGACAACTCAAGAATATCCTAATAAGGTGTATCAATAAGGACAAATTTATAATATTCTATATATGACAAGTTTAGAAGGTATTATTAATGATAACTTTAATGTGTACTAGTAATAACAAATTTAGAATATACTAATAATGACAAGTTCAGAAGGCCCTATTGTATGATAACTTTAATGTGCACTAATAATGACAAATTTAGAATATGCTAATAATGGCAAGTTAAGAATAATGTCAAGTTTAAAAAATATATAAACATCAACTTTGACAAATTATTGTAACTATCATTAATGTGTTTTAATGTGTACTAATAATGAGAAGTTTACAATATATGCAAGGTACAGTAAATGATAACTTTTATGTGTACTAACAATGACTTTAATGTGTACTAATAATGAAAAATGTAAAATATACTAATAATGGTAAGTTTGTAATATACTAATCATGTAAATTAATAATGCATGTAACTTTAACAAGTATAGAAGGTATTATTAATAATAACTTTAATGTGTACAGAAGTTTAAAATATACTAATAATGAGAGATTTAGAAGGTACAGGTATGTGTACTAGTAATGGAAAGATTAGAATATACCAATAATTACAAATTTAAAATGTACTGTTCAAGATAACTTTAATTTGTACTAATAATAAGCAAGTTTGTAATATATTAATAAAGACAAGTTTAGAATGCACTCTAACTGATAAATTTAATATGTACTAATAATAAAAAGTTTAGAATATGGTAATGATAAGTTTAGAAGGTACTATTTATATCTTTAATGTGTACTAATAGTGACATGTTTAGAATATAATAATGAGAAATTTAGAAGGTACTATTATTGACAAGTTTAGAATGTACTAATATTGAAAAGTTTGGAAAATATTATTAATGATAGTAAATTTAATGTGTTCTCAAAATGAAAAGTTTAGAATATACTAATAATAAGAAGTTTAGAATAAGCTAACAATGACAATTTTAGAATGTACTTCTAATGAAAACTTTAATGTGTACTAGTAATGTCAGGTAAAAGGTACTAATAATAGTATCTTTAAAATGAACTAATAATTACTAATAAGTTTAGGATTTACAAATAAAGTTCGGGAAGGTACTATTAATGATAACTTTTATGTGTACCAAGAATGAGATGTTTCGAATATACTAAAAATGACAATATTAGAAGGAACTATCAATGATAACTAATGGTAAATGACAAGTTTAGAATATACTAATAATGACAAGTTTAGAAAGTGCTATTAATGATAAATTTACAATGTACTAATACAGAGAAGTTTATGATATACAAATAATAAAAAAATAAAAATAAAAATGACAAGTTTAGAAGAAACTAACATTGACATGTATATATAGCAATAATGATATGCTTAAAAGATCCTATTAATGATAACTTTAATGTGTACTAATATTGACAGGTAATAATAAGAAGTTTAGAATAAAAAATAATGACAAGTTTAGAAGAAACTAATATTGACATGTTTTGCTGTATGTTTTTCTACCCATACCAATCCTTTGCGATCTTTTTCAATGTGTCCATTAAGATAACCCATGATAACTACATTTTCGGCGTATGGTAAGTAGTTCTTAACATTCTGGAGGGATTCATAGAGTACTTCTTCATTACAATATTGTAAACTTGTGATTATTAGTACATATTAAAGTTATCATTAATAGTGTCATTATTATTATATGAAGACATTCTAAACTTGTCTTATTAGTACGTTCTAAACTTGTCATTATTAGTACAAATTATAGTTATCATATATAGAACTTTCTAAATTTGTTATTTTAGTAATTTCTAAACTTGTCATTATTAATATATTCTAAACATTAAAGTTATAAATATCATTTAAGCATATCATTAGTATACTCTAAACATGTTATTATTCTAATCATGTCATTCTAAGCTCGTTATTATAATTAATAATACCTTCTAAATTTGTTATTAAGTGTGTATTCTAATCATGACATTATGAGCATATTCTAGATTTGTCATTATTGGTACACATAAGTTATCATTAACAATACTTTCTAAATTTGTCACTGCTCGTAAATTCGAAACATATCATTATTAGTAAATACTAAACATATCTTTCTTGTTATTCTAAACTTTATTAATATACATTAAAATGATCATTACTAGGACCTTCTATACTTATCATTATTAGTATATTCTAAACTTGGTAATAATATTATATACCGAGTTTACCATTATTCTAAACTTGTCATTATTAGTCTATTCTAAACTTATGAGTATTAGTACACATTAAAGTTATCATTTGTAGTGTCTTCTAAACATGTCATTTTTAGTATATTGAAAACTTATATCATACTTGTCATTAATAGCAACTTCTAATTTGCTAATACTAGTATTAACTTTGCATTATTGATAAATTTCAAACTTGTCATTATTACTACATATTAACGTCATCATTAATATAACATGTCATTATTAAAATACTGTAAACTTGTGATTATTAGTACACATTAAAGTTATAATTAATATTATAAACTTGTCATTCTTCGGATATTCTAAACTTTCATTATTAGTATATTCTAAACTTATTATTATTAGTATATTCTAAACTCATTATTATTATATTCTAAACTTGTCATTATTGGATTAGTACACCTTAATGTTGTATTCATTAATACATATTAAAGTTATTATTAACAGTACATTGTAAACTTATATGCTAAACTTGTCATTATTAGTACAAAATATCGTTAGTAGAATCTTCTAAACTTATCGTTATTAGTATATTCCACACTTGTCATTCTTTCCAAACATTAAAGTTACCTTTAACAGTATCTTCTAAACTTGCAATCTTAGTATATTAGTACATATTAAAGTTATCATACCTTGTCATTATTATTATTATTATTATAATTTAAGCTAGTATATTCTAAACACATCATTATTAGTATATTCAAAACTCGTCATTATTAGTCAACTTATCATTAATAGTATATTCTAATCTTTATTATTAGTATATTCCAAATTTGCCATTATTAGTACACATTAAATTTATCATTAAGAGTACCTTCTAATCTTATCATTATTAGTATATTCTAAATTCTAAACTTGCCATTATAATAGTTAACAACTATAGTAACTTGTCAACTTGTTATTAATAGTATATTCTAAACTTGTCTTAACTAGGATATTATAAACTTTCATTAACAGTAACTTCTAAACTTCTTATTATTACGTGCCATTATTAGTACACATTAAAGTTATATAGGATCTTTTAAATATATCACTATTACTATATTTTAAACATGTCAATATTAGTTTCTTCTAAACTTGTCATTATTTTCTATTCTAAATTTTTTATTATTTGTATATTATAAACTCTTCAGTTATCATTAATAGTACTTTCTAAACTTTCATTATTAGTTTACTTGTCATCATTACTAAACTTAAAGGTTATCATAAATAGTTCCGAATAAAATTGTCATTTTTAGTATATTCTAAACATCTCATTATTGGTAAACATTAAACCTACCCGTAATTACTAGTTCACTTTAAAGATACTATCAATAGTACCTTTAACCTGTGTAGTACACATTACTAGTTCACATTAAAGTTATCATTAAAAGTACATTCTAAAATTGTCAATATTAGCTTATTCTAAACTTCTTATTATTGGTATATTCTAAACTTTTCATTTTCAGAACACATTAAATTTAATATTAATAGCTTATAAATTTGTATTTGAATTTGTATTTGTATTTGTATTTGTATTTGTATTTATTTGTATTGGTATTTGTATTTGTATTTGTATTTGTATTTGTATTTGTATTTGTATTTGTATTTGTATTTGTATTTGTATTTGTATTTGTATTTGTATTTGTATTTGTATTTGTATTTGTATTTGTATTTGTATTTGTATTTGTATTTGTATTTGTATTTGTATTTGTATTTGTATTTGTATTTGTATTTGTATTTGTATTTGTATTTGTATTTGTATTTGTATTTGTATTTGTATTTGTATTTTTTTGTAATTTTCGTATGTTTGTATTTTTATGTATATTTTTTGTATTTTTGTATTTTGTAGTTTTTGTATTTGTTTGTATTTATTAGTATAACATTAACGTTGAAAATATTTTCCAAACTTTTCATTGTAACTACATTCTAAACTTGTCATTAAAGATCTTAGTAGTACATTCTAAACTTATCAATACAAATATTCTAAACTTTTTATTATTAGTACACATTAAATTTATTAGTTAAAGTGCATTCTAAACTTGTCTTTATTAGTATATTACAAACTTGCTTATCATTAGTACAAATTAAAGTTATCCTGAACAGTACTTGTAATTATTGGTATATTCTAATCTTTCCATTATTAGTACCCTGTGCCTTTTAAACCTCTTTTTATTAGTATATTGCAAACTTCTGATTATTAGTACACATTAAACTTGTCAAAATTAAATGCATTATTAATATATCTTTTAAACTTAGTCATTATTAGTATATTACAAACTTACCGTTATTAGCATATCATCAAAATATTCTAGTCTTTCCATAAAAATCATCATTAACTGTATCTTGCATTATAAGTATATTGTAAACTTTAATGTGTTATTAGTACAAATCAAATCACATATCAGAGTTATTTAATAGAACCTTCTAAAATTGTCATTATTAAAACATATTAAAGTTATTATAAATAATATTCTATAGGTGTCATTGTTAGTAAATTATAAACTTGTCATTATTAGTACAAATCAAATCATTCAATATTAGTACATATCAAAGTTATTTAATAGAACCTTCTAAAATTGTCATTATTAAAACATATTAAAGTTATTATAAATATAATTTTCTAAAGTTTGATTATTAGTACACATAGTATATATCATTAATAGTACTATCGAGAATATTCATTATTAATATTTTCTAAACTTCTGATATTAAAGTTATCATCAATAGTTCCGACTGAACATGTTATTCTTAGTATATTCTAAACTTGTTACTGTTAGTGGATACGAGTATTAAAGTTATTATTAAATGTATATTCTAAACATGTCATTACTAGTATTTTGTAAAATTTTCACTATTAGTACACAATATAGTAATTATTGATACACATTAAAGATTTTACTAATAGT